>NC_056746.1:217889126-217941626 GCF_019279795.1 Protopterus annectens | reverse complement strand
TGCTTTGGGGCAAGCTCCCTTCTGTTGTCAGGGCATCCTGATTACAAGCTGATGCTTTGGGGCAAGCTCCCCTCTGTTGTCAGGGCATCCTATTTCCACCTTAAGAATATAGCCCAGATTGGGCACTGCTTGTTAGAACTGAACCGGGGGGGTACTAACAAATGCAGTTGTGTTGTTCCAACTCAGCTATTGTAATGCTCTGTACCCGGGGGTTGTCGGATCATGGCTCGTCTTATCTGAAGTGGGTGCAATATTCTTTGGCATATCTACAACTTACCATATTACACCAGTGCTGTGGGATTTGCACTGGTTGCCAGTTGTGCATAGTTTTAATCTTAAGATCTTACCTTTGTGCCCTACAAGATCTGGGTTCCGTTTATCATATGGAGCAGCTGGGGCCCTATGCCCCTCCAAGACAGCTTAGTTTGCTTGGTGTTGGGCTACTGGCTATTTCAGCAGCCCATGTAGAAATGTCAAATAGTTTTTTTTTCTTTTCTTGTGCTTGTCCAGTGGAACAGACTATCATCCCAGATTCAGGTTTGTGTGATTGTGCTTGTCCAGTGGAACAGACTATCATCCCAGATTCAGGTTTGTGTGATTGGGTCTTCCTCCTGGAGGGTCCCTTAGGTTTCATCTTTTTGGAAGGCTCTATTGAGGGCCCAAGCAAGTGTATTTATATGAATTTTAAGTACTTAAACTTTTGACCATGCCAACTGTGCTATTTAAATTAGTTAGAAATTTACGTTATTGCATTTATTTTTGGACCGTGTACTGTGAACATTTACTCATCCGTTATTGTTGTTACTGAACACTTCGTTCATATGTTCACAGATGTTTACTACTAGGCTAATGACCACAGGGGACTTTTTAAGCCTAGTTATGCATCCTGAATCTCTGACAAGTTCTGGTACCCTTGAAAAGTGTAAGCAGGGGCTTGGGAGGCAAAACATTTACAAGCAGCTGCCTGGGAGTTGAACTACTTTTATAGGCTGCCTGTGTCCATTAGAGAGGTAGGTGCCAAACCAGGGATGAATTTCCTGTTCTCTATCCAATTGTTCAAGTTGCATTTGAACTGGTTTGCTTCACATGGATGGGGTGCAAGTATTAAATTCATAAAATAAATAATACCTATGCCAGAGGCCATTTACGACAGTCAGAAAGGTACAAATGCTGGTTATGAGAACAGACAGCGGAAGAGAAGTACAAGTTGGTGTAAAAATGTATTGAAGCCTCTCAAAGAACTTTACACTAAAGTCAGATTCCAGAACAGAAGGTCTTAATGAAGTACAGAATGGAAAGATCCATTCACAGGATCAAACCATCTAAAAGAGTAAGAATGAAGGATGCAGATGCAGAATGAATATGGCACTAAAAAGGATGGAAAAAAAGTGAGAGCTCAGAAGGTAGAACACAATCAGAAGAGCAAGGGAATGGAGACTTAATACTTTATAATGCCAGAAGTACAGGAAATAAATGTTGGGGGATCTGACAAAGCAGGCAATACAGAGACTTTAGTTGTTGTTGTCTTTCGGCTTTTCCCGGTAAGGGGTCGCCACAGCGGAACTCTGGTCCGCTAATGATTGGCAGTAGATTTTTACAAAACGTCGAGGTGCCAGCTCGACGCTCAACCTTCAATGAAAGCACGCCCATTTACGCACGCATGTCTTTTGAACACTACCCAACCGTGGGGAGGACATGCAGACTCCACACAGAAGGCACTCCCAAGCCCAGCCGAGAATTGAACGGGAGAACCTCCTGCTGTGAGCTAACAACGCTACTGCCGTACCACCGCGGCATCATCAATACAGAGACTTTAGTAATGAGTAGAAATGTTTGAATGCAGCAGTACCTGCGCACAATGTATACATGAAGGACTGAATGGCAGATAAGGAGGGGCATGATATAAAACAAAGTATCAAGAACAAAACCAAAAATGTAAGTGATGAGATGGTAGAGCAATCCCAGTCAGAAAATGATCTGACCAAATGGCGAGAAAGGTGAGAGATGATGGACAGGTACTAAATATACTAACTACTGACTGACTGTCCGGTACAATGAGGAAGTAACATCAGCAGAAAAAATAAAGACGTGGAAATGGATTAAAATCTACATCCCTCAGTCCATAATGGAAAAGGAGAATGAAATTATGGAGGCTATGGTCAGAAATGGAGTCTGTCCACCTGTGCAACACCATACTTTAAATAAAAAAAACACAGTTTTGGCCCTGAGCAAAGAAAAAGGTATACAAGACATGGAAGTTATGGTACTGGCAGTGACACTGACCACATTAAGGCATCGTTCATCATAGGAAGCAGATCAGTCATCTAATGCACCAAGACTCATATGGAGGATTATAGAGCTGTGGACTACAAACAAATAAAAGAAAGGAATCTGAGCCAAGAAAATGAAGTAGTAGAAGAAGAAATCTAATAAGTTGTGGCAAAGGATTACAGACAGCAAGGGGTGTAGTACAACGGAGAAAAGGATGAGAAGATACAACAAATGCAAAAAGAGGAAGACATCCAGTTAAAGAAACTGACGGCTGGGGAAGACCAGAAAAGTTAAAACCAGGGTGGAAAAGGAACTAGTTAGGGGTGTGAGGCAAGGAGACAGTATTTTTCAGGTGCAAGTACAGGAAAAGAGGTAGGCTGGATCTAGTCAAGATGAAGAGGGGAAGGAAAGACATTTTAAGAGGTCAGATAGTAGGCAAAAGTTTTAACCATCTTTGCTACTGATTTTAAGAACAAGCAAAAAAGACGAATACCAGTCTGTGAAGAAAAGTAGGTGGTGATGGTGTAAGGCATGGAGTGGAAGGCATGGAGTGGTAAGGAAATGAGTTGCAAGAGAAAAAGCAGGAATTGATTCAGATTAAGGGAATGTCAATCTCCATGGCCAGTTTCTCAAGTAAAATCCTCAAAACATCATTAGAAGACACTAGTAAAGTTGAGGAAAGGTCTGGTGATAACAACCACCTTTAAGGCACAAACCAACATATTTTCACAGCTAAATGTTAGCACCAGTCAAAGCTAGTTTCATATTACACAATGTTGTTGTGTCTTTCGGCTTTTCCTGGTTAGGGGTCGCCACAGCGGAACTCCGGTCCGCTAATGATTGGCAGTAGATTTTTAAATGCTGGCTTGCCGGGCCTAATACACAACCTTCAACGAAGGAAGCCCATTCACGCATGTCGCCACACAGAAGACGTTCTGAGAATCGAACGGGCAACGTCTAACTGTGAGGCGACAATGCTACCGCAGCACCACCACCACAGTACTTTGCATTGACCAAACTGGACAGGGTGATTCTGAAGATACAACCTATAAAGGATTTTAGAAGGCAATTAATCCTCCCCACCAAAAAAAGAGAAAGGTTCTACCTGATTCTGCTCTGCTCTGCCCAATAAACAAATCTTCTCTATTTACTTCTGTAGAGTTTTCTCATAGAGAGTTTATGGGAAGATAACATAATAGAGCAGACAGGTGAAGACAGCATAGGTTGCCTGGCTATCAATGGAATTGGAGAAACAGTGCAGTCGGCTTGAGGTTTAAGATGTCCGGGTGAATCATGCCTGCTGGGTGAGAAAGGTCTGGAGGTAGATCCAGAATACAAGGTGGGTACCAAAGAGGACGCCAAAGGAAGGGGAACCAAATTTGTCAAGGCTAGTAAGGTAAAATGAGGATGACTTTGCTCTTCAACCTGGCTGCTTTCTGAAGGAATTTCTAATGAAAGGAGCAGGAGGATAAACTTACAGAAGACTGGGGAGCCAACCATGGAATAGAGCAATTCTTGGCGATTCCTCTGGTGGGCAGATTAGGGCAAAGAAGCTGCTGCACTTGTAGTTTAGGGGAGATGCAATAAGATCACAGCAAGGCTTGCCTCACTTGACAGAAAATTATATCCATCACTTTGTTGTTGAGAGACCACTTGAGGTAGTAGATGGACCTGCTCAGTTTGTCTGCTATCACAGTGGACTTCCCCGAAATGTGTGTTGCAGTCAGAAAGGGGATGGAGGAAATCGCCCACTGCCACACCCTCACGGCTTCTTGATACAGGGGTTACGATTTGGCTCCCCCTTCTTTGCTGATGTACTAAACCATTGACATGTTGTCCATTTGGACTGCAATTGTTCCGAGATGGAGAGAGTTTTGGAATGCCTGCACTGCCAAAAGCCCCACTGTCATCTCCAAAACACTGCTATGCAAGTTAGTTTCCTCAGGGGATTAACAGCCTTGGAATGTCTTCTCCAGAAAATGACCTCCTCCCAATCTAGGAAGCTTCTGTAGTCACTATGGCCTTGGGCTGAGGGAGAATGAAAGGATGACCTTCTAACAGTTCTGACTGCATCCACCAGGAAAGATACGGTTTGCTTACCCGAGTTATTACTATTTTTATTGACATGGGATGAGATAAAATTGACCACTGTGTTTATAGCATCCATTACAGAATTCTCATGTGATATCTTGCTAATGGAACCAAAACTATTGCCACTGACATCGACCCTGGGGTTTACAGGATCAGCTGGGCTGAAATTTTTGGTACTGCAAATTATTTTCTTGACCGGATGTCTTATTGTTTGCATTCTTGAAAACAGGAGAGATACTACCATAGTTACTGTGTCAAACATTGCTCCTATGAATTCCAATGTCTGAGTTGGTTGTAACTGTGACTTGTTATAATTGATGGTTATTCCAAGATTGAACAAGTCTGCAACACCTGGTCTCGAGCTTGTACCAGCTGATGCCTGGTCGGGGTGGTAATGAGCTAGTCATCTAAATATGGAAACACTGGAATCCCTGTAGTCTCAAATGAACTGCTACTACTGCCATGCACTTGGTAAACACCCTGGGGGCTGTAGTGAGGCCAAAAGAGAGTGCTCTGAACTGGTAATGACTGGCTCCCAGCTGGAAGGGCAAGTACCTCCTGGACCATTTGTTCATTTTTATGTGATAGTACGCATCCTGAAGGTCTACTGAGCACATCCAGTCGTCCTTGCTCAGAAAGGTCAGAATGGACTGAACAGTGACCATCCAGAACTTGGTGTGCCAAAACGACTTGTTCAACATACTGAGATCTAAAATTGGTCTAAAGTCCCCTGTTTTCTTTGGCACTAAAAAGAATCTTGAGTAAGTTCTGGATTCTATTTCATCTGGAGGGACCTCTTGGATGACACCTTTTTTTTCTAGCAGCTTTTGTATTTCCAGCACTGCTGCCTCTCTCCGACTGAGAGGATTAAAGGGGGGGGGGGTAGCAGGGAAAAAGGAATAATATAACCTCTGGAAACAATTCTCTGCACCCAAGTATCCTTTATGTTTAGCCAGACTTCATTGTGCAAATATAAGCAACCCCCGTCTGCCTCAAGAGGAAGGCAATTGTGCCTCCTTTCAGGAGCGCTGAAAGGATCTGTCAGAAAATGTATCTCTAGACCCTCAGTTTTGCAGGCCTTCTCCGCCATAGGGGCATCTTCTGCTGTTATCGCTCCCCCCTCTGCCCCTGGGGAAACTACCTCACGTGTCATGGAAAGGACACAGACTTCCTAAACCCCATCTTTTCCCCTCCCCAATGACTCCTATGAAAAGTCCATTGAGGAGTCAAAAAACCTATGCCCACTGTAGAAAGGGACTTTACATCCTTCTCCCAGCTGAAGAGTGTGCTTTTACTGTGGGACCAAACAAAGAAGAACCGTCAAAGGGAGCACTGATGAAAGATGACTTGAAGGGGTCCACAAAATCACACAGGCGCGTTCAGGCATGCCTCCCGATGAAAATGCCTGAACCCGCAGCCCTAGAGGCACCTTCTGTAGCATGCAAGATGAGCCTTATAGAGGAATTTGCAGTAAACTGAAGGGTAGCCAAATGTGAAGCCAAAGAAGTTTGAGCCTCTGCAGTAGTGGTACCTAAAAGGGAGTTAGAAAGTTCCTTAATCAAGCCCCTTGCAATCTCGTGAAGTGTGCCAAGTAGTTCTGCGATCGGAGAGACATTGGTAACCTCCAACCTCTGGACCCCACCCAGTTCGGGTTTGTGAAAGGCAGCTTATGCCTTCTGAACCTGATCGACTTCTTTGAGGCAGTCACCAAAGCTGTAGAGGAGGGTAAGGTGGTTCACATAGCCTATCTTGACCTCGCCAAGGCTTTTGACACCATCCCCCATTCTGGAATTATAGCGAAACTCACTAAACTAGGTATAAATCCCTACGCCACAAGATGGGTTGCCAACTGGCTCACTGACAGAACTCACACTGTAAAAGTTGCAGACTCCAAATTTGACTTCAAACCAGTGATAAGTGGAGTACCACAGGGTTCATTCCTGGGACCTCTCCTGTTTGGAATCTACTTCACTGAACTACAGGCTAACACAGAAGGCCTTTGGCTAATGAAGTTCACAGATGGCTAATGAAGTTCACAGATGACTGCAAACTAGGAGCCATAGTAGAGTCCCCAAATGATGTGGACATCCTACAAAAGGGCCTCACTGAGACAGATGCCTGGTGTCAGAGCCATGGCCTCAAGCTCAATGCCAAAAACTGCATGGTCATCCCCTTTGGTAAAAATTCTGTACCCATGAACTACCACATAGGCGGCCGTCTACTTAACGCCAAATGTGTGATAAGAGACCTTGGGACCCAGGTGGACAGTAGTCTCTCCTTTGATAATCACATCGCCACAGTAGTCAGGAAATCCTTCTACATGGCACACCTCATCACAAAAGGGTTCTCATCCAGGAAAAAAAGAGGTCATTGTTCCCCTCTACTTGACACTCATTAGACCCATTATAGCGTACAACACCCCTCTTGGAATGTACCTCACGAGACATCTGCAACAGCTGGAAAGGCCACAGAAGTACCTCACAAAGAGAATTACTGGCCTCAAACAGATGCCCTACACTGACAGACTCAAAAAACTCCAGCTTTACTCCATAGCATATGGTCTACTCCGAGGTAATCTCTGCCTAACATATAAAGCTATGTCAAACCCAGAGCTGTTGGACATGCTACACCTAAAGAAATCCCAATCCCTCTGAGCTACACGCTCCAGGGACCTAAACCTTGTCACCACAATAAACAGGACATGCTGGAGGGATAGATTCCTGTCCCAGAGACTTCCCATACTCTGGAACAAGCTACCCATCTATGTCAAGCAAAGTTCCTCATTAGCACTCTTCAAGAAAAATCTTGAGGAGTGGATGGGAAATGGGAAATACACCCCAAGGATCACTTCTGTGGCTCTGCTCGACAGGGGCACAGGAAAATAACTTTCTTGGGTGGCATAAGCCAGGGAACCTTGTTGGCTAGGCTTACTTAGGCCCTTGGGCTGATTAGCCTAGTACCTACCTATGACAGCAAATGTCGCTGAAGCATAAACTCACTTCCAAAATCTGTCTAGTGCCCTAGAGGCTCTATTAGGGGACTGGACAGTGAAACTCTATTTGGAGAGTTCCTTCTTTGTAGCTACCGCCATGACCATTGCATCGACTAGTACTCCCTTAGTCCAATATTACCTACCTACTGTTGGAAACATGATCCTATCTGGTCTCCCGGGGATAGGCTCATTTGTATCAGGATCCTTCCATGCCTGCTTAGAAACTAAATCAATAGGTTCATCAGCGGGAGGAGTGACCCAGGAGGTAGATAGGCCAGTCCCAAAAGCTTCTAGAAATACCAAATCTTCAGGAATTGGGTTTTAGGCAGACCAATCACCCTTCTGTTTAAGGATCTCAAGGATATCTCCAAAATGAGATGTCTTTGGGTGACTTAGGGAGACCCTTTTCTCTCAAAGTCTGTATTTTCAGTGACTTGACTCATGGGGAAGGTCCAAGTGCCTCCTCTTGCATGTCCTCTTCCTAGGGACTTCTTCAATTGGATGATCTGGAGAAGTATCAGAAGGGATGACAATACCCAGATGGGTGGTCTGGAAGTTCTGGCCTGGATTGTCCCAGTGGCAGAGAATGCTGAGGATCATGGTGCAGAGTCAGCAGAGACACCAAGGCTGGATCCGAGGAGCAGAGAAAACCCACTTCACAACTTTGAAAGTTGACCACTCCACAGAGAAGGAAGCAGATAAAATGAGTTTCTGGCCAGCTACTTTGCTCTGCTCAAAAGCCGTCCTCCCCAGGTGGAAGCAGAGCTGAGCTATCCAATGTCAGACCTCTGAGAGGAAGGGAAGGCTCTGAAAACCTCAGAGTTGATCCTATCCCCCCTGGATCCAACCTAGAAGCTTCAGCTCTGAGAGTCATCTGGATCCGAAGAGGTCAGAGCTAGTGAACTCAGAGTAACTGTCAGATACAAAGAGAAAGCTCTCTTCAGTTCAGACACAGAAGGGCTCGTAAAGCTCGGATCCAAGGACTCACCACACAGATTGATGGACGATGTTCCTTACCCAAGAGGGTAGGAACCATGAAGACTCCCTTCTGAAATTGCTCTGTGAAAAATCTCCTCACCATCCTTTCCACATTGGCCTCCATGAGACTTCTGAAGGAATGAGGGGAAACCACTGAAGGGGGCTTAGGGTGCTTCTCAAGAAAAGGGGGAAACCACTGAAGGGGGCTTAGGGTGCTTCTCAAGAAAAGGGGGACGATAGCCTGGATGGTACCTGATCCACTGAGTATGAATAAACAGCGTTAGGCAAAGGCTTCGGATTTGGGGACTTCAGATCCAAAGTACATCTAGCCTGGATTTGAGGAAGTTGGACTAGAAAGATATTTGCTTGGATGTGAAGAAGGTTGGAACACAAAAGGCTTAGGGTTCAATTTTTCTTTCTTCTTCTTTAACTCCAAGGATGTAGAAGCTGAAGATTTCACAGATCTTGACCTTTTTGAAGAGTCCCTAACTTTCACTTTAGGAGGTTGAACTCCTAATAAAGCATCTGAAAAAGGGGATGGCAACATACCCTGCTCTTCCTCTCAGTTAGAGCACATGGATTAAAACCATGGCAAATGTCACAATCCTGATCTAAGTGCTCCGCACCTAAACAGTAGAGACAGAGAGAGTGGTTGAGAGAGAAAGGCATTTTATGCTCACATCTCTCGCACTTCTTGAATCCCTTTTCACACATAGTTGAGGAAGTTCACGACAGCCAAAAACATTAACAACAATAAGATAGTAATTTTTTTTTGAAAAAATAGATTAACCATAAGAAAAAGATGGATTAATTAACCAACAATAAACTAGAAGGTAAAAACACCGTAGGAAGGACAGGAAGTAAGGGGTACGAAAGGCCTACCAACAATGGTAATTTAAAATACACTAACAAGTGTATAACATAGTGTAAAAGTTAACCAAGGAAGTGTAATAGTCAAGAGATAGAATGAAGTTTATAGCATAAGAAGATTTATCAAAGCTCAAGACTAGAAATAAAATATTTTAAAAAGTATTCACTTATCTGAACAATTTAGCCTGAGAGCTGCAGTCAACCATGTCTAGTCATGAAAGCAGCAAACAAGCTCTGAGGGAAGTTAGACCTGGTGCGTTATGGGTAGGAAAGGAGTTTGAGAGTTTGTTGGTGACCATGAGCTAGAGTAACGGCCAAGTTGGATCAGAGTATTGGATCCAAACCATGCATTGAAGAATGAATGAAAACTGAGATCAGATCTGATTTCATTCACATATTCCCAAAAGTTTAAAATCTGATCAGATTCATCTTCTCTGGTGAATCTTGGCAATTAAAAGAAAAAAAAACATTACCATACAGAAGAAGTAGAAAAAGAAAATGCAATTTAAACATTTCTTCAACTCTTACATAATCAAACAAACATCAATAAAGAAGATAAGAACAAACTCCACCCCCAAACTTCTGACTAACTCTGAGTACTAGCTAACCAAACATAAATGTACATAGTGTAAATATCATAATTGTACTATGTAACCAAAGAATTTATGCCTGCTCTTTAACATGAAATGAAATTGTAAATTGTCTCTTATCTGTAACTAACTATGTAATGTGGAGCTTTTCTCCCCAGGCCTCCACTGAAAACGGGCTCCCTGAGCCCAGTGGACCTCCCCGGTCATCAAACTGGTAATAAATAAATAAATAAAACTTAATCTGCAATTTAGTGGTTTAAACGGATACAAATGTGGGAGAAACATAATTTGATCATCATCACTATCAATTCAGAAATCTGGGAAAATCAAAGCACCATTTTGTTCTAAATTTTCTCTTTTCTCTGTTACGACATAAATGAAGTTTTAGACGTCAATTAATTCACTTTAATCTTAATAAACTGTTATAGGCAACAAATGTATATAGTTATAAGGCTGTTGTCAAATACTATTTAAAACTGGTTGTATTAATAAAAAAATACAATCTTACACACTTAGTATATTGTTTTCTAAGCAACTCATGTTAACTAATAAAAAATATTATAAAAATATCCCTATATTATATGACTTTAGTTTTCCAAAATTAATTAAATAATCAATAGTCTAAAAACAAGAACAATGTTTTCTGGATATCATGAAAAATTCAAAAATAATCCATCCTTGATTACAACAGCTCCTTTCTATGAACATTACCTGCACTTATGCAGCAAAGATACCTTGGAATAATCTTGGACAAAACCTTGATTTCTCCCAAGACATAGAACATATCACAAATATTCTTCTTAAACAACCAAACAGCATATACATACCCCAATCTTCTTTCTCTAGAGGCAAGAAAAGCCATAAGAATACAAATGACAATGCCAAAAATGGAATATTGCTTGACAGTTTTCATACAAAACTGTATACAAAAAGTACAGTTTTGTACCTACCATAAATGTAGATGTTCGAGGATCCACATTGCTGCAGTCCTAACCATTGGGTAGTCCGCTGTCCAGTCGGCCCGAATACCAAAGTATATGGCTGACGTCGGTCAAGGCGCATTAGACTGACGTCAGGACGTCAGGGTACTAATGCGCATGACCGACGTCATATCCTCAGTCTTTTCTTGCCCCAGATGTCAGAAGACCCTAAAAAGACAAGGCCTAAACCAAAAACACCAAAAAACCCTGCACCAAACATATATACAATATATACAAATTTACAATAATATAGCCTAACCCACACCACCACCCCTAAACACAGAGGGGAAGGAGGGAGGGTAAATTGGACTGCAGCAATGTGGATCCTCGAACATCTACATTTATGGTAGGTACAAAACTGTACTATGTTCTTCATTCCACATTGCTGCAGTCCTAACCATTGGGTAGAATCCCAAAGCAGAGGTAAGGGAGGCTGGCAAATCATAAGGAAGCAGGAGCTGTCAACATGCCTTGCAAAATAGCTGTGGCAAAACCAGCCCTAGATTTAGAGTAGAGAGGAAGGTGGTAATGCTTAGAGAAAGTATGTACTGAACTCCAAGTAGCTGCCTCCAAAATATCCTTAGTTGCCACCCCCCTAAGAAATGCTGTAGAAGTGGCAGTAGCCCTAGTGGAATGAGGCCTAATCCCAGCTGGAATCTCCTTGCCATGATGGGAATAACAAAATGAAATGCAAAACCCAATCCACTTAGAAATAGTTTGCTTAGACACAGGCTTGCCCTGAGAACTCAAAGCAAAAGAAACAAACAACTGCTGAGACTGCCTGAAATCCTTAGTCCTGCTTAAATAATAACGTAACTGCCTATGTACATCCAAAGTGTGCAAAATCTTTTCTCCTTATTTTGGGGATCTGCATAGAAAGTAGGCAAATGAATAGTTTGGTTTAAAGCCACACTAGAAACCACCTTAGGCATAAAGGAAGGATTAGTACGTAATGATACCCTATCCTTATGGAAAATCAAAAGGGCTCTACTGCCATAAGGGCCTGCAACTCAGAAACCCTTCTTGCAGAAGTAATAGCCAACAAAAAGCAGTCTTCCATGACAAGTATTTCAATTCAGCAGTAGCCGCAGGCTCAAAAGGTTGTAGAGTAAGTTTTTCCAACACAAAATTGAGATCCCAAGCAGGAGTAGGAGCTCTACGTGGGGGTCTTATATTCTTTGCCCCTCTAAGAAACTGCTTGAACAAAGGATGCGAAAACAATGGAGGGTCACAATCATAGTGAGCTGAAATTGCTGCAGCATGAATCTTAATGGAAGAGAAGGACAAACCTTTGTCCAATAACTCAGTAAGATATTGAAGAGCCACACTCAAATTAGGCTCAGAAATCTCCAAATTCTTTGCTGCACTCCAAAATAAAAAACTCTTCCATTTTTCTGCGTACACTTTCCTTGTACTAGGTCTTCTGGCTTCCATAATCACATTTAAAACTTGTTGAGGAAGTTGAGACCTGCTGTGTTTCAAAACAGAATATGCCATGCTGTTAGATGAAGAGAGTGAAGCTTGACATTGAGCAGGTGACCGTCCTTCTGAGATAACAGGTGTGGAATCAAAGGTAAAGGCCATGGAGGCTTCCTTACCAGACTCCTTAGTAGTGGGTACCAGTGTTGCCGAGGCCAATCTGGAGCTATTAAAATCATCCTTGGCTTGTCTTGTCTGACCTTTAGGAGCACCTTTGGGAGAAGAGGCAGAGGTGGAAAGGCATACACATGAAGATTTTCCCAACTGAAAGAAAGAGCATCCACTTTCCAAGCTGTATGATGAAACCCCTTTGTGCAAAACTTTGGCAGCTGGTGGTTTAGTGGAGAAGCGAACAGATCTATGTCTGGAGTTCCCCATGACACTGTCAATTTCTGAAATAAATGAAGATCCAGTTTCCACTCGTGGGGATCCATGATTTGCCTGCTTAACACATCTGCTAAGGAGTTCTGTGCTCCCGGCAGAAACCTTGCCTGAAGAGTTAGTTGCAAGCTGAGCGCAGTTTCCCATAAAATCATTGCTTGCCTGCATAGAGGATAAGAATGTGTTCCCCCTTGTTTGTTGATGTACCACATGACAGTTGTGTTGTCTGTTAGAATCAACACCTGCCCAGGAAGAAGTAACTCCTTGAAAGCCATTAATGCAAACTGGACTGCTAACATCTCTTTCATGTTGATATGTAGATGCTGTAGTCTGGCAGGCCACTTGTCTTGTATCCACTTTCCATTTAGATGAGCTCCCAAGCAATGTCCGAGGCATCTGTCGTTAAAATCTGACTCGCCTCTGGCCGGGTCACAGAGAGTCCCTTGTTTAGGTGACATTCCTGAGCCCACCACAAAAATTCTTTTTGAATGCAAGGTATTATTTGAATGACAGTGTCCAAATCCTGGCAGTGCTGTGTCCACACATTTTTGAGATACCATTGCAGCTTCCTCATATGCAGTTTGGCATTGGGAAGCACCAGAATACAAGATGCCATGAACCCTAAGGCTTGAAGGACTGTCCTTGCAGTCAGCCCGGACTGAAGAGATAGTTGATGGAAGTAACTGGAAAGATTCTTTTGTTTGTCCGGGGTTAGAAAGGCCATCTGGGCTGCTGTATTCAGTCTCACACCCAGAAAGCACATGTCTTGAGAGGGTACTAGACTGGACTTTATTTCGTTCACAGAATACCCTAGGCATCTTAGCACTGCTATGACATATTCCAGATGCTGTAGAAGGTCTTCCTTTTCTTGAGCCAGAATCAGGCAGTCATCCAAGTAAGGATAGATTTGAATTCCTTTTAGCCTGAAGTAAGCTATCACTGGAGCCAGAACCTTTGTGAATACTCTGGGCGCAGTAGATAAGCCAAAGGGCAATGCAGAGAACTGATAATGAGAATTTCCAGCTCGAAAACGCAGATACTTCCTGCAATTTAGTCTTATAGGCACATGAAGGTAAGCTTCCTTGAGATCTAAAGTTACCATCCAATGATCTTTGCCCAGCAGAGGTAAAAGCTGTTTAACGTCAACATCTTGAACTTGGGAATGTCCAGATAAGTGTTGAGGATAGATAAATCCAAAATTGGTCTCCACGTGTTCCCCTTCTTTGGTACTAGGAACAGGCGAGAATAAAATCCTAGGCCCCTTTCTGGTACAGGGACTGGCTGAATGGCCCCTATTTGGAGTAACAGAGAAATTTGCTTGTGAGCCTCTTTCCTTTGTGGAGGGGGAACGTCTGGCATGCCTTTGAAAGGGGCAATGTATGGAAATAAAACCTGTAACCGTGGTGAATGATATCCAACACCCATCTGTCTTGAGTGATTAAATCCCAATTTTCTTTGAACAGAGACAGTCTTCCTCCCAAAGGAGCTGCCAGACGAGAATCTACTGGCAGCTGAAAAGGCAGGTCATTGGGTCTGTTTACGAAAGGACTGACCCCTGCCCTCACCAGAAGTCTGAGCAGGTGAACCCCCTGTTCTAGGCCTAAAAGAACCTTGAGCTCTGCCCCTACCACGTCTAGACCTACCCCTAGACTGAGAATCATAAGCAGGATATGTCCATCCCTTAGTAGGCCAATTTCTACTAAACTGGTGGCTGCACCTGCAAAAATCTTTAACAGTTTGCATAGACTTAGCTTTGTCCTCCATTTTCTTTAAAACTGCTTCCACAGGCGAACCAAATAACACATCAGACTGTAAAGGAGCATCCAAAATCCTAGTCTTAACATGCTCTGCTAAATTCTGATCCCTCAACCAGGCATGCCTGCGAAGAACAGAACTAGTGGCAGCCACCCTCGAGGAGGCCTGCACAGCATCAAAACCACATTGCAAAGAATGCTTACCCACTTGTTCAGACACATGAACTAAATCCAGCAACTCTTTACACTCTATACCTTCCGCCAAAGCATCCACCTTAGATTTCAATTGTGAAAGGAGATAATTTTGATATTTTAGCATGTGAAACTGACAATTCAACGCTCTCATGGCTAAAGTGGAAGAAATATACACTTTCTTTCCCCACCTATCCAAAGCCCTTGCCTCTTTATCAGTGGGAACAGGATTTTTAACAACAGAGGCCTTAACACCTTTAGGCCCCTGAGAAATAGTTTCCGGGTCTGCCCTAGGACTCTTAAACAGATACTTATGAACTTCAGGCACCCTATAGTACCCATCAGGTTTAACAGGGGCAGGAGGCAAAGAATCAGGGTTCAGGGAAGCCTCTGCAAAAACATCTTCCACCACATTCAACACAGGAGGTATAGCTAAGGGCCTATGCTGGGGTAAAAATAAGAATTCCCTAAGCCTTTTCCTGGAATCAGAGTAATCTTGGCCTTCCCATTTAAAGTGCTCCCTCATGGAATGCAGAGTCTCTGAAAATGAGAAATCCTCAGGAGGAGAAGCTGTAGGAGTGGAATCATCCACATCAGAATCAGAATAAGGAGGAAACTCCTGCAAGTCTTCCGCAGAAGACTCAGAAGCCTCTGAACACTGTTCAAAACTCTCAAACTCAGGTTCCACCCTAGGCCTCTTATCAGGAGGGGGCATAGAGCCTCTAATCATAGTAATTAAATCTTCTGCCATTTTAAGCATATGTTTCTTAGGCACCGAACCTGAAGTGCTAGGAGAAGCCCCCACTGAAGCTAAACTTGGCCTACCTCTCAAAGAAGTTTTGGAAACAGAAGGAGAGGCTGTAACTACCTTGGGAAGAGAGGGAAGAACAGTTACCTGAGAAGCCCCCTCAGCCTGGCCTACCTCCTGAGAGGGCACATCCTGTAACAGTAAAGTCTCTGCCTGAGACTCCAAAGAAACTCCTGGCAAAACCTCTGGCTCCACTGAGCCTTCTAAAGAACCGACGTCCGGGACTGCGGTTCATCAACCCTAGGCTTTGCTGTTTTGTCCTTGCGCTTTTTGGACGAAGCGGCGCCGGAGCATCCGGCGGCATTTTATAATTACAACGCTTCCCAAACACTAACCTGGCACAGTCTAACCTTCTCTTAATAGTGCGTTTGTTAAATCTAGCACAAGAGCGGCAACCAACAACGTCGTGCTCAGGCCCTAAACAAGGTATACACAAAGTATGGTAATCCCTATGAGGTATCTGCTTCCCACAAGAAATACAGTTATTCACTTTTTCTGACATCCGGTTAAATACTGAGGCAAGAAAAACCAAAATGTTCCCAACGGGTACTTAGCCAACTTTGATTCGGTCTGAAACTCCGACTTCGGAAAGTTTTCAGAACGCCAACCTGCACTCACAAAACTGCTTCTGCATCGGACCATGCGGCAAAAAAGACTGAGGATATGACGTCGGTCATGCGATAGTACCCTGACGCCCTGGCGACAGTCTAATGCGCCTTGACCGACGTCAGCCATATACTTTGGTATTCGGGCCGACTGGACAGCGGACTACCCAATGGTTAGGACTGCAGCAATGTGGAATGAAGAACATCACCAGCAGTCTTCATGTAACAGTTAACAAGACTTACAAGTTCATTTCCCTACATGACACCATAAAACATCACTGAACTACATGCTTCCAACCAGACTACACTCTTCCTACCGTCTATTCCTAGTTATAAAATTATACCACAGACAGCATAACTACTCTTTGTTGATCAAGCTTGAACAGTGCTTCAACACAGGTTATTCAATAAGAACATAGGAGAAGAAGTATTCCATAAATTAGCACCTGTAGCCCAGTATACACTGCCACTGCACATCAAGAAAATTACAAATTTCAAGAAATTAAAAAAAAAAAAAAAAAAAAAAAAAAAAAAAAAACTACAGTATGTAACAGAGTACAAGTACAGTGCACAGGACAACTTTGCAATGTACAACAGCACATAAGAAGGGAAAGATGTCTTAACTTTAACTGTTACAACTCTGGAAATTACAAGTCATGGCAAATATCTATTTACTTTATACTGCATAATAAAACTTAACATTTCAATTACTGTTTTTGGTAATGCATTTTAGTCAGAGTCCTCTAATTATTATTTTTTTTTCTGCAGAAAAACTCCAAAACAAACCAATACTACAGTTGGTCGAAATACATTATAGTCAAGTTGCTAAAGATCAACTAGAATGTAATTTAGTGTGTTCCTTCTTTTTTGGAGTTGTGCAACCATGGAGTTAGTTCATTCTGTGGGTGCACTTGTTAATGATGCAACTTTTTTCTTTCTTTTTTTTTTTAGTGAACATATAGCGTTGATTACAAAAAATGTATTGTTTACATTTGCAATCATTACTCTAGAGTATTTAAAAAAATGCTTGTGCTGGGTTTAGTTTTTTTGTTATATTTCACATTAATATAGGGATGACTGCTAATGTAAATACATTGTTTATATTTCTGATCATTTGATTTTGATGTTTTTTTCTTTATTCATCGTCGGTGAAACTGCATGATATTTTCTATTTTGTGCAACTTCATCAGCAGTGAATAATAACATAACTATACAATACAGCTACGTAGATAGACATGGGTCTACTTTGCTTGGTCGAAAACCCATATACAAGAACATTCGTTTTGCAACACGAAAATAATGAAAACTGAAATTCCAACCTGCACAGTTTTTTCCAGGGCAAGTAAACACTTGCCAAAACTTCACGAAAAGACACCGTAGTATCTGAAACCCACCTATGTGGGGGGCTACAAACTTCAGGATCACACTACAGTGGGGAAAAGGGCACATTGGGCAAGTGTTTTCTTGCCATGGGAAAAAAATGAGAAGTTTGGGATTTCAGTTTTTGTTATTTGTCTCGGAAAAATAACATTCGAGTATATGGGCTTTTGACCAAGTCAAGTAGAGCCACATATATATATAATTGCAATAGTACATTACAGATTTTCCTTTTTTTTCCCTACAGTTCAAAAACGAAAACTAATTTTTTACTAGAAGATATCACAGGATTTATGTTGTTAACTCTGTGTATCATGTAAACTAGCCCATGTGTTATTTACATTTCACTTTAACAGCTACTGCGAACTGAAACTGCTACTTACATAAGCAAGTATTGCAACTGCCTAACTGGCCTGAAGCATGGCTGAAATGGGTCTATGGGACCTGTCATCAACTCGATAACAAAATAAATAAATGGATCTGTGTTTGACTGAGATCTAGTAACAGCATGTGCCTTTGTGTCAGGAAATTGTCAGTAAGATTACATCCTTAAATTTACTAAATATGGATGACACAGGCCCACTGGTCTGCTTTCGTCTCATCATTTCCATATATGTCTTCAGTGGAAAAAAGGAATCCCTGGAGTCCATCCAAATTCCCTCATATAATTCACAGTTTCAGAAACAGTAATGTCTTTAGGTGATTACAACAGAACTGTAAAGGCAGCATCCTCATAGTCAGAGAAAGTACAGTTTTGTACCTACCATAAATGTAGATGCCCGATAGGTATGCAACTGCAGTCCTCGCATATGGGTTGTCCTGCCTCAGGCAGCCCTTCGGTCGGCCGGATTCCAAAGTCTGGGCCCGGCGTCGGCTGATGTCGCTCCTTCCCCGACGTCAGAGCGCCTGGGGTATAAAAGCATCAGCCGACGCCATCTTCTTCAGTGTTTCTTGCCCCAGATGCCAGGTGCCCTCTAAGGAAGGCTAAATTTTGAAAAGAGAAAAAATTCCAGACAAGTACAACAACATAAAAACAAATACACCATAAAAGATTACCCCAGGTAGCTAAAATGAGGGGTAGGAACCCAAAGGAATACCACAGAAGGGTAGGTGGGAGGGAAAACCTGACTGCAGTTGCATACCTATCGGACATCTACATTTATGGTAGGTACAAAATTGTACTATGTCCTTCAAGGATGCAACTGCAGTCCTCACATATGGGTTGAATACCATAGCCAACCTGGGGGTGGTAGGCACTAAGACAAAGATGGTGTAGCTAAAATGCCCTGCAGGACTGCCGAAGCAAACCCTGCTCTGGATCTGGAATATAAAGGCAGGTTGTAATGTTTGGAAAATGTATGCACGGAGCTCCATGTAGCAGCTTCTAGAATGTCCTTTGTTGCCACTCCTCTTAAAAAGGCTGTGGAGGTGGCTGTAGCTCTGGTGGAATGTGGCCTGATGTTAGCTGGCACAGTTTCACCATGAAAAGAGTAGCAGAATCGAATGCAATTTCCAATCCATTTAGAAATTGTCTGTTTGGAAATTGCTTTTCCCTGCAATCCAGCAGCATAAACTACAAAAAGCTGGTCAGATTTTCTGAAAGACTTTGTTCTGTCCAAGTAGTAGCGCAACTGTCTGTGTATGTCCAAGGTGTGCAGAAGTCTCTCTCCTTTATTTTGAGGATTGGAAAAGAAGGTAGGTAGGTGAATAGCCTGATTCAGGGACACCCTGGATACCACCTTTGGTATGAATGACGGACTGGTTCTCAAAGAAACTCTGTCCTGATGAAAAATGAGAAATGGTTGTATTGCCATAAGGGCCTGTAGCTCAGAGACTCTTCTTGCTGAGGTTACTGCCAGAAGGAAAGCTGTCTTCCAAGACAGAAATTGCAAGTCTGAAGATGCTGCTGGTTCAAAGGGAGGAAGAGTTAATTTTTCCAACATGAAGTTGAGGTCCCATGCAGGCACTGGTGGTTTCCTTGGAGGGTTGATGTTTTTTATACCTCTTAGAAACTGTCTTAGCAATGGGTGAGAAAATACAGGCGGATCAGTGTTATATTTGGCAGATATTGCTGAAGCATGTATTTTTATGGAAGAATATGAAAGGCCATTGTGGAGCATTTCAGCCAAATATTCTAGGATCTGTGGAATGCTCATCACTGATGGGTCTTGACCCTTTTTGCTGTTCCAGATAAGAAATCTCTTCCATTTTGCTGAGTATGTTTTTCTAGTGGAAGGTCTGCGCGCCTCCAGGATGATATCTTTTACCCTTTTGGAAAGTGTATCCTGAGGAATAGTCATGGAATCTTCCAAGCTGTCAGCCTCAATGTTTTCAAGCTGGGGTGTAGTGTCCTGTAATTGTGCTGTGTCAGGAGAAGTGGCCCTTGAGGAAGTAGCCACGGATCGGTGTGTGGCAAGCTCCGTAGCAGTGGGTACCAGTGTTGTCTTGGCCAGTGTGGAGCTATCGGTATGACTTTCGGTTGCTCTGTCTTGATCTTTAGTAACACCTTGGTCATCAAAGGAAGAGGTGGGAAGGCGTATAGTGTTAGAGAGTTCCAACTGAAGGAGAGAGCGTCCACCTTCCATGCTTGAGGATGGTATGTCCTTGTGCAAAACTTTTTTAGATGGTGATTGATGTGGGAGGCAAAAAGATCTACATCCGGCCTTCCCCATGCTTGAGTTATTTGCAAGAAAATGCCTGGATGCAACATCCATTCGTGTGGATCCATGATGTTTCAGCTTAGGCTGTCCGCCAGGACATTGTCCTTCCCTGGTACAAACTGGAATTGTAGCTCTATTTTCAATTGTAGTGAAATATCCCAGAGATTCATTGCCAGTCTGCAAAGAGGGTAGGAATGGGTACCTCCTTGCTTGTTTATGTACCACATAACTGTGGTATTGTCTGTCTTTATTAGTAGATGGCCCTGATGCATGAACTTTCCGAAGGCCTTGATTGCATGTATCACTGCCAGCATTTCTTTTTGGTTGATGTGCAGGTGCTTTTCTTTTTGTGTCCATTGTCCTTGAATGCATCTGCCCTCCATGTGCACCCCCCATCCATGGTCTGAGGAGTCTGTTGTTATGGTTTGACTTGTATGAGGCTTGCTGAAAGGCAGACCTTTGTTCATCTGGCTTGCTTGAGCCCACCACAGAAATTCCTTTTGAAGGCATGGAATGAGTGGGATCAATGCTTCCAGGCTGTGGCTGTGTTGAGACCATAGACTTTTTAGATACCACTGTAGTTTCCTCATATGCAGCCTTGCGTGTGGAATCAGAAGAATGCAAGATGCCATGAAACCCAGGGCCTGCAGGATTTTCCTTGCAGTCATCTGGGTGTGAGTTGCCAATTTTCTGAAGTATTCTGGTAATTGTTTTTGTTTTTCTTTTGTCAGAAACGCCATCTGGGTGTTTGTGTCCAGTGTGGCACCCAGGAAAGGTATTTGTTGGGATGGCACGAGACTTGATTTCTGAATATTGACTGTGTATCCCAAGGCCTGCAGCAGGTGAATGACATAGTCCAAGTTTTTTAACAAGGCTTGTTGGTTGTCCGCTTGTATAAGGCAGTCGTCCAGGTAAGGGTATATTTGTATCCCCTGAAGTCTGCAATGTGCAATTACTGATGCCAGGCATTTCGTGAACACTCTGGGCGCAGTAGATAAGCCAAAGGGCAATGCTGAGAATTGATAATGTTCTGAGCCTGCAAGAAATCTGAGGTATCTTCTGCAACTTTGTCTGATTGGGACATGCAGGTATGCCTCCTTGAAGTCCAGAGTTACCAGCCAAGACCCCTTGCCCAGCATGAGAAGGAGTTGCTGTAAAGTCAGCATTTTTAATTTTGGCACAATAAGGTAAGTATTCAGTGCGGACAAGTCCAGAATGGGTCTCCATTGGTTTTCTTTTCTTGGAACAAGGAACAGTCTTGAATAAAATCCTTGGCCTTGTTTTGCAGAAGGAACCTTTTCTATTGCTCTTATTTGAAGTAGGTTTGTTATTTGTTTGAGTGCCTCTGCCCTTTGATTTGGTGGCAGGTTTGGCCTGCCCTGTCTTGTTGGTAGTGTATGAAAATGGAATCTGTATCCCCTGTCTATTATGTCCAATATCCATTTGGCCTTTGTAATATTGTGCCAATTTTGTGAGAATAAAGATAATTTTCCACCCAAAGGTGCTTCTAATTGATCCCTGGATGGCGGAGTCAAAGTCAGGTCATTGAGATTGTCCCTGCGGGGCAGTGGAAGGTCCTGCCCCACCTCTTTGGTTCGGAGGCTGCCATTGACGTCCTCTGTAGGAGCCTCGAGTTTGCCCTCTACCTCTGCCACGTCTGTTTTTGCCTCTCTGAAATTTGTCTGTGTCTGGAAAGGACCAATGCTTAGAAGGCAAATTCCTGCTGAATCTTGGAGGCTGTACCTGGAGGAAATCTTTGACTGTTTGCACTGATTTTGCCTTTTCCTCTATTTTCTTTAAAACCTCTTGTGCAGTAGCACCAAATAGCTTATGTTTCTCTAGTGGTGCGTCCAAAAGCTTAATTTTCACATGGTCTGGCAATGTTTGTTCCTTTAACCAAGCATGTCTGCGTATGACCACACCTGTCATTGCTGCTCTACATGAAGCTTCCAATGCATCATATCCACACTGAAGGAAATGGTTGCTAACCTGCTGTGTATTATGAACCAATTCCTGTAACCCCTTTCTATCTAATGGTTCAGGGGAAGCCAATTTCTTTTGCAAGTTATCCAACATGTATTCCTGATACTGAATCATATGAAATTGACAATTTAATGCTCGCATAGAAAGGGTGGAAGATGTATATACTTTCTTGCCCCACCTTTCTAAGGCCCTAGAGTCTCTTTCTGAAGGAAGTGGATTCTTAGCAGTAGTGGAGGAAACCCCTTTAGGCCCCTGAGAAATAGTTTCAGGGTCAGCAGTATGGCCCTTGTACAGAAATTGATGTGTGTCTGGGACCCTGTAGTACCTGTTTGGCTTGACAGGAGCAGGAGGGAGGGAGTCAGGGGAAACACTAGATTCTAAGTACACATCATCTAACACATTTACAACTGGAGGAATAGCTAAGGGTCTATGCTGAGGTAGCTTTAAAAATTCCCTTAACCTTTTCCAAGAATCTGAGTATTCTTGGCCTTGCCATTTGAAGTGTTCCCTCATGGAATGAAGCGTTTCCCCAAAGGAAAACTCCTCAGGAGGAGAAGCAGAGGGAATGGATTCCTCCGCATCAGAATCCTCGTAGGCCGGGAAGGCCTCCTCCTGGTAGTCTGAATGTGCAGAATCACCTGAGGCCTCATCGGAGGACTGGGTATCTAGCTGCTCAACCCTAGGCCTCTTGACAGAAGGCGGCTGAGAGCCTCTTTCTGGATGTGGCTGAGAACCCCTAATTAAAGAAATAAGGTCCTCAGCTAAACTTAAAATTTGAGAACCAGAAGTGGATCCCAGAGAAACAGATCTTGGAGGGAGAGACTTAGCCTGTTTGGCAGCCTTAGCACGTGTGTAGGCCTTAATGGACATAGACACTGGAGGCCTGGCAGCCCCACGTGCTGGAGTAGTCTTATCCACTGAAATGGTGTCAGAAATATCCTGGGCTACGGTCTCAGAGGGGAGAACAGAAACCGGCACAGAGCTGGCCTCCGGTACTGGAGTAGCCGGTGGGGCGGTGTCGTCAGTCTGTAGCGGTTGTGAAACCGGCTCAGAAGAGACCGAGACACTCACGGTAGGCCTAAGCGTGGTGTCGGCCGAGACCGCGGACCACGGACCACGGGTGTCGGTCCTTATCCTTCCGTTTTTTAGGTAAATGTGCTGTCGGAAGCTCCGACGGCATGATATAACCGAAATCTTCCCCAAAATAATCCTGTGCAAACTCTGAACGACGCCTAAGAGTGCGTCTATTGAAAGAAGCACAAGCTGCACAGGCCGAGACGTTGTGTTCTGGGCCTAGGCAGGGTAAGCAGTAAGAGTGGAAATCCTTATGAGGTATTTGTTTCCCACAAGTTAAACAATTATTAACTTTTTCAGTTTTATCTGACATCGGCTGAGGCAAGAAAAGGTCCCCAACGGGGTACTTGGCTTTTTTGAAGTCTTCAGTAGCTGAAAACACAGGAGCTGGCCGACCGGCACTTGCGAACTGCTTCTGCTTCGGGCGCCGCGCGGCAAGAAAGACTGAAGAAGATGGCGTCGGCTGACGCTTTTATACCCCAGGCGCTCTGACGTCGAGGAAGGAGCGACATCAGCCGACGCCGGACCCAGACTTTGGAATCCGGCCGACCGAAGGGCTGCCTGAGGCAGGACAACCCATATGTGAGGACTGCAGTTGCATCCTTGAAGGACATTTAATTTTTGACATTAACAATTTTCTTCATCTGATGACTCAGGAGAGGGAGATTTTTTTCAGTTTTTTTTGCACTATTGAGCTTTCATAGGGTCATATAAAGTATGTTTGGTAGTGAACTGACACTGGACCAATTCATAAGTACGTACTTTTCCTAAAACCCTTTGATATCCGCATCTTGGACCAATGCACATTCGGTTGGAGCTCAGGTGGTTTCATGTACCACTCTGTGGAACTCTCTGGCAAACAACATGTAATCAAATGTTAAAGGAAAAGCTGTTAAAGGAACATTTCCTGGTGGTGTTATAGAAACCTTTTGTTTGACTGGAAGCCTAATGTTTAATTAGGACTTCCACCAAGCACGACAATTGATCTTTATGGGGTTCATCATGGACCTGAAGTATTTTTCTACCTATTTCTTGATACAGGACTTGCAAAGGTAACATATATTGCTGGGGCTTTAAGTTTCAAAGTCAGAAGAACTAACATGTGAGAGACTCATTTTGGAGACTTATGGCAGAATCTAAAGCCCCTGTTCTGGAAGCCCTTAAACTTGAATCTCTAATATTCAAAGAAGTTGGAGAGGACTTTGACGATTTACAGAATCAGACTCTTTTCTGAAGAAATACCATACTTGTCATTTTTCCCTTTCTTTCTCTATCTTTATGCTTGTAATATATGAAGCATTTTAAGAGATTTTTTCATAAGATAAGATGACAATGTTTTAACTCACTAAGTCCGGTAGCCCTAGTAAGCATTTACTACAAAAATGAGCAATGGAAGCCATATGCCTTCTTGGCTACTTGAACACCACATGCAAACTTGTTTATAGACTTTGATACCTCTTGGTGGCCAGAGATGGAAAGAAGTGACAAATCTTTGTTTCAGTTCTTTGTTTTTTATGTGAAAGTAATGTGATTCAGGTGAAAAGCTTTATTTAGAAACACAGCTAAGCATCCAGTAGTCTCTCAATGTTGACATAGGAAAATTCTGGCATTACTATGGGGAAAAAGAAAGAGGCAGGAATCTCTCACTAGAGAGAGAGTGACAAGGCCCCCTGACCAGAAAGGCTTTCCATTTCTGATTTTGAAGTGAAAGGCTATAAAAATGGCACAGCGTGTTAGAGTGGTAAATGACCTGGAAATAAAGTGAGTGATATTAGAAGGTTAGAGTGTAGGAAGAAGGTGCTGAAGCAAGGTTTAATTTTGGAAAAAAATCTGCAGGAAATGAAGGAAACTTTCAATGTCTGGAGAGCCTAGCAAAGAAACTGTAGGGTTGGGAATGATCTGAAAATGACCAAACCCTTTCCAGCAATGATAGTATTACCACTGTGGGAACAGCAGTCAGATGAAAATTTTGGGTATACTTTATATAGAACAGCTATCTACTCCCAAAGTGGGTACAATGGAAGTATAATTGGAGATGGTTGGAAGGTTACACTTCCCAGAAGGTAAAAGGGTAGAAAACATAAGATGAAAAGTGGGATTTTGAAAAAAGCAGCGAGAGCCTTGGCTGAAAACAAAGCTAAGAGGATAGTTTTGGGTAAAGCAGCTGACTAAGATGGCTACATTTCAAGTTAGCAGCTTATACAACACTTTACACGAAACCTTAAGAGACGTTACTTATGATGGCTGCTAAGATGTATGAAAAATGACTGCAATTCACAGAAAAAGGGGCGACTCTGGAACTGCTTAATGCAGCAAACAACATGAAGGACTGGCTAATTTAAAAGAATAGCAATAGAAACTTAAGAGGATGATGAAAAGATTCCTACAGAGGTGGAAATATGAGGAAGATGATAAAAGATGTGGGGGAAAGTGCACATTTTGTACTGACTGTTTGTAAAGGGACTATGAGCCTTGTTAACTAACTGGAAGAATTAAGTCACTTGAGTAGTACTCTCCAGAGACTCTTCCTGGAGTTGGTTCTATACAAGTTGCAATTGTCAAAATGAGTTCAGAATGCACCAAATTACAAAAAGCTGATGGTGTCTAGGAGTCAGTAATAAGGACTTGGAAAGTTAGTCTGGTCAAGAGGCTGGCTTCCAAGTACAGCATATAAAGTTGGCTAGTATGTAAAGGATTGGGAGCACACAGGGCAAAGATATAACATGCAAGTATATCAAGGCGTAAAGCTTTCCAGCTGTGGAAATGGAAGGAGGTACGTATAAGTAATATTTGGTGGTTTAATGGCATAAGTAGATTAATAAAAACCACAACAGCCGAGTATATTAATGACTTTTTGTGCAGTATGGTATGTCGACTTAGCTAAAGAAGACATAGCACATAATATCTAGAGTTGAGGTCCTCAGGCTACAGGGATGAAAATGTTCTAGTAGAGGACTAGGTTGTGAATACAGACATAGAAAGGCATGTTTGTAATATGAGTGCACAATCAAAACAGCGAATCTGCCTGGAATTTGACAGACTTATTGCTCATCAATAACAGTATGTACACTACAGTATTACAACCTGCTGATATACACGGAAATGCAACAGCCACTTTTTTGTGTGTTTCAATACTAAAGGAAAACAAAGCGACTCATGCAAGAACAAAACCCACACAGAACAGTTACAAGTAAAAGAACAACAAAGAAAACAAAAACTAGATTCGATCACATAATAGAGTGGTAGAAAAGCTACCAGTAAAACCTCAGCTTTCATTGTGTAATTACAAAAATTAATGTAAAAATATACAAAGCTAAGAAAAATACATAATGCAATTATGTTCAAACATTGTAGCCTTGGATGTTCTACAGATACTATTACACATTTTTATGCATCTTACACCAATAAAGGTTTAAAGAAAATAACTTTGTGCAACACATAAGTACCAATGGTTAGAATGTAATACCTTACTAATGTATGCTGCCACCCTGAATAGCAAATTAAAACACGTGAAGATAACGCATGTAAAACTAAAAACAACTGCATTAATTTTCAGTTAAAACAGATATAAAATTCTAAATACAAATGCCACTTCATATAATCCAGTGATGACATTTCTGTTATATTTATCAACATTTACCATGCAAAGGAAGTATGCAGACATGCCCAAAGGTTCTCGTCATTTGTTAGAGAGGTTAGGGAACGAGCGGCATTTCCATTTCTCTGATGCAGATAAGGTGTGAAGGCTGTACTCATGCGCTGTGCACGCTGAGGGCATCCAAACTGCTCTGACTCAAACACCTAATGAAATCAAAAAATAAAAGCACAGTTTTAAAATTGCTGTGCTTAGCTCTTTGCTAATGTTATGCAGTGTTGCTCCTTACCTGCAGGGATTACAAACTGTCAACAACAACTCTTATCACAAAAAATATGCTATTTAAAAGAAGCACAAGAATATTAATGGAGAACCGCACCCACAGACTCAAAAAACATGTTTATTTCATCATGGCTTGAGGTTTCCTACATTTTAACTCCACTCTGGGACTATTCACAGGTTTTTAAATATTTTATACGTAATTTCAGAGTCTGACCACAGGGGGTCTGGCATCTTGAAATAATTCCGATTGTTTAGTCTGCCCCACAATGCAGTGCTTGTCTGTAAAAATTATTTCATGTATGCCTATTTCTTCCTAAAGCTCCTGACACTGCACAGATTTTACATGAATACAATGCTGGCTTTCAGTCGGTTAGTTTTAAGTAACATTTCATGCCATGCAATGACTACTTAAAACACAAACACTGCAAATGGCACAGAACATACTTTCAAAGTGCTTTTTACTGCTGCTTCTTTTTAGAATGGCTAAACTGCAGTGTTTTGTGAAGCCTGAATTGTACTACTTTGACTCATCTTCCATCTCCCTTCACACCTAACTTTCCTAGCTGTCAAAGTGCTAAGGGTAATTTAAGCTCTTCCTGCTGGGACTGACAGCCCACAGCAGGAGACTTGACTCGTGTACTGTTTCCCTGTTCTAGCCTTTATTTTCTGTATGGGTACGGGAAGGACCAGGGAGCTGTGATATCACAGCATGGGTGGGTTTTTAGGCAGTCGTGGTGATGTCAGTTTGGGGAAGGAATTGGCCAGAAAACTACCTGTATTCATTGGTGCTGATGACATCAATGAATTGGAGACTGCAGCAAGCTTTACAAGGACAGGACAAAAGTTTTTTGAAAGTGAAACCACCACAGTACAGTAAGGTACTGTTCTAGTGGAGAGAAACAGTTGATTTAAAATATTTTACATGCTGTATTGTTGTTTACTCATAGCAGGGACAGTAAATAGGAAGAAAAAGGACAGAGAAGTTGAGCATTTAATAAACAGAATCCCATTGTTGTCCTTTAACTGCAGACACAAAAAGAATCCAGGTGTTAAAATTTTCTTTTAATAAATAAATTTTACTGAATTTATGGAAAACTTACTTGCAGTCAGACAGGTACATATAATAAATGTATCCAATACGCATTAACAAGACAGACAGTACATTTTAGCACCAATACCCTTTAACTAGACAGCTGCACTTGTGGCAAAGTACTTATCTCGAACATTTTTATCTCCATATACTGCAATATAGAAAGTGCCTTGACAAACTTGCTCCATAAGTTGGGATGTTGTTTGAAATACTTAATAAATCTGATATTCTGAAATATTTTACCATGAATGTTACAGAGTTCCTCCAGTCCTTGTAAGCAAGTCCATTCTTCTGACCCAATTCTTGAAGACACAGTATTTGATGAGAGAGGCAACAGCCAAGGGTATAACACACTCTGGTGATGTGTGATCTCCTATGGTTTGGCATTCAGCACAAGTGTACTACACTGGGTATGAGCACAGACTACCTAAACTAATGAGTCTGGTATGGAGTTGAACCCAGAATGCTTTTGATTTTGTGGCAGGAAGTGGTTTGGATGCATCCAGGGACAATATGGAGAAGGACAGCATGTGGGTTCATAAGAGTGTGACTGACTTGGGACGTACTTCCTTGGATTATTCAAGGCACACATGACTGAGCTCACTAAGTATACATATAAGGCACATATGCAACTAGTCTTGAGCACTTTCTTATCTTCACCAAGAATGATACAGTGATACAAACAAAAGATGACTGCCTTCAACAACTGCATTAACATCTGGTATGATTCAATGGGGGTCCAAAGTGCATCAACCAGGAGGAAGATGGCAGAAAGTTCAACCCACTCAGCAACTGATGGTCTACTCCTTTCACTTTAGGACTTTTGTATACTGGCCAACACTTTCACCCTCCAACCCTAACAGTGCCTTTTTAGGCATGGTGAACCTTCCTCACAAAGCAACATGTAAGCTACACTCTTCTTTATTAAAAATATGTGCTTTAATGAGATCTGTAGTGCTCTGGCCTCAGAACTGCTATAAGAGAACACTAACCTTCAATGCTTTTCCTTGGAGCTCATCTATTATTCCACGAATCTTGCCTAGCAAAAATGGCCAGGAATTGATGAGATAGATGCGATCCATCATTATAACAATAATGCTGTACCAGCGTTGAAACCCACGTGCCAAGCTGTCTTTAATAAAAAATGTGTGGCTGAATACAAAGCCATGCTGCTCATCTCCAAAAAAGATTGGCCCTTCTCGTCCTGGGCATACCTATACAGAAAAATCAGACTGCAATTACTTTTTACTGCAGAACTGAAATCACTAAAATCAAGATTACATGTACATTAGTAATGTGATTATAGTACATCATAATGATACATTAAACATACCAAAATACAACACATCACTTAAATACCCAATTAGATTGGAACAGTATAAAAAGACCACATATATATACTGAAACTAAAAAATGAAAAGATACTAATCTCATGGGCTCGATACATTACAACTACAAAGCATACAGTAGGTCTATGGTACTAGACTGAAAACAGATTCATAAGAACATGTAATCAAATTTAATGTTTGAATGTAGTATTGCAGGGAAGGTAGCCTCATCACTTGCTCTCTTGAACAAAATAAAAAACTCCAAGGTCGCCACCCTTCATGGCAAAGGTAAATACCAACCATAGTGACTCAGTCAGGCAATGCTCACTTTGGCCAATGGCAAATAACTGCACATTCACCAATGCACAAGAGTAAGGATACTTATAAATCAAGATAAGACATGATTTCAGGTGTGAGTTTGAGTCAGGATATTTGACTGCTGTGGTACTGTTAACAGTCCTGTAGAGTAAGAATACAATACTGGTAGGACTCATTATTTCTTATACTAACCCCCAACATCTCCTATAGGTTGAAGTGGACGAGTCAGGCAATACAGTTGAGGAGGACTGTGTGTGTTTTACTGATGTGTACATGATGTGAGGGCAGATGTCCATGATTCCCAATCTTTCTTGCAGTTCTTTAATGGAGCTAGCCTCTGCATGGAGGAGAGCTCATCCTTAGCTCCTCATCCCTTACCCCACCAGCTTACTAGCCAGACCCCATCTGTGGCAGCACAGCCAGACACTGGCCCACACCAACAGGTTGACCCAAGTATGACTATAACAAAAATTCATGGTTTTATAATCTACTATTACCCCAATGGATATGGTACACTTTGACAAGACTCTTTTGATCAACAGATTCCTTTACTGAACTCTGATCAACAACAAGTACACTTTTTTAACTGGATGAAGAGGATGACATTCTCCTCACATATCCATCCAAAGGGCTTTTCCTACTTTACTCCTTTGCATTAATTTGATGGAGTCCAAAGTCACAAAACCTTAGGGAAGGTTATTTCAATGCAACAAAACAGGCCAGTTACCATCCCAACAAAGCAAAAAAAAAAAAACCACATACAACTAACCAACTAATCCGAATGCAACTGAGAGGATTTACAGCACTGCAAGATCTACACTTCCAAATAATTTGGAGGGATTACAATACTGGAGGAAATGTACTTCCTAGTCTGCTTGTCGTGTTCCCATACTTGCACATCTTCTGGCAGTCCACATACAATGATATGTCCCATGCTAGATGACAGAAACAGGTTTTATTAAATTAATAAATCCATTCAATAATCTAAATAAAAAAAATGTAATTCACTGCACTCTATAAACAATATTGGTTTATACTCATCATCATTTATGTGGCAGTTTATATTATTACCTTCATTTTTACCTTTACAAATGAATGGGGCATGCTCTCACATAATCCTTGGTAAAATGTCATTAACACATATCAGTATGCATATACAGCAATCAAATCAGGAAATTGTACCCAATATTCATCCAATAGTGTGACTCCCGCTACTTAAATACTGTATTAGAATTACTTAATTTCTTGCAAGACATGTAAGTAATGCATTTCTAGGCAGTCAGATATGAAGCCCAATGCTTTCAAAAATATAATTTGGAAAAGAAAGTAAAAAGAATCTGTAACATTTTCTGACAAAAACGCAAGTTAATGAGTCGTACAGTAAAGCTGATAGCATGATAAGAAAGAAAAGACTCAACAAATGCCACACCTTCTTACAGAGAGATTCTGTCAATGACACAATTAACAAGTCAAAAGGAAATGCACCACACCAGTGAATTATATCAATGGTCATGTGACTACCCATTCAAGCACACCACTAAACCCTCTGAACATTAAAAATCACAGCAGAAGGCCCAAAAAGAGAAGCATTTTCTTACTGTTTTGGAATAGATCATCTTTGGATACAAGATCCCTTATATTTAATGATAATGAATCTTTGTACAGGCTTATTTAATTTATTAAACAATGCATAAATCCCTTAATGGGTCTATCTTTATTAGGAAAAATCAGAAGAAAATCAGTAACTCTATGAGAAGCAAGGTAAAATCTTAGGACAAAAATCTTTGCACTATGCCTATATCACAGCAGTTGAGAGGTATGCTTTCAAACATTAAAACAGCAGGGTTGGCTTGAAAGATAACTTCAGCACTGTTCAGCATATGAAAAGTGACACAGTGCATGGGCAATTCCATTTCATGTAACAAACGCCCAACAAAATAATTTCTTCAGATCACAGATTCTTTTTAACGCTACAGGAAATAAGAATCCAGATTGTTACCTCACAGCTAAGGCTACGAACACAGGCCTGTCGAACAATACTGAAAAGTTGTGGATGATTTGGGTGCTGGTGACTGACATATTTGATGGAGGTCTCCTTATCAACGCTAATGTACCCCGGATGACCAGATTCAAGAGAACGGCAACCCTAAACAAGCAAAACAAAATAAGAATTTAAAGATGCTACTTGGTCAAATAATGTCAGCATTCCTTTCCAAACATTCCTATAGCAATCATCTTTTTTAAGTACAACTTTGAAACATTTTCTTGAGTACTGCAGCACCCTTTTTGCCAAATCCACACTTTCTATTCTACCATATCAGGTACACCAGGGATAACTTACAGTGTATAAACATAGGGAAGCATGTCTGCTCATCAACTAGACACACCTGTGGTGCTTTATTACTGGAGTAGAAAACCAACTCGAATGGAAACATGAGGATTCAGAAGATTAATTACTTACTGTAAGAAATATCTGTACCTTCTACGATTCCACTTTCTTAAGGCTACTACAAGCAAATATTATCTGCTTGTTAAATAATGTTACATAAGCAAGAGATACAGCAATACTTGATTCATAAGAAAAAAGTGTTGTTATCGGCTACTCTAAAACTAAGAACCACACTGAAATTAGTTTTCAGGTTCATCAGTCATGAGGCTAATAACCAGAGAAATTCTTTTGATTCTGGTAATTTCTACTGCTACACTCGATGAAAAGGCATATCAGCGTACATCAGCAGTTCATAAAAAACATCTTTGTTAATGCCACGCAAGCTGCTGAGCTGCTGCCTTAATCTGAAGAGTGATGATCTGTCCAGCTACAACCCATAATGCCTACTCACTGCAGCTGTCAAGCACATGCAGATGTACAAACATGCTAAAAGCAGTCCATGGACTACTGATCCACCAGTGTGTTGCAGCCAGCCCCTATGCAATTGTCAGCTCCCCTTTCCATTTTTTTCCACATACCTCTAAATCCCAACAATGTTCTGCACACTTTAGCAAACTTTACTGGAGCTCCACCCCACTATTTGTGTTATTCTTTCAGCCGCATTCATACCCCCTTCTACAGCCTTCCTCTTAAATGCAAGTGCTCCTACTTTCTCCTTCATACTGCAATGTATCAAAATCAGAACCTTTTCTCTTCCAGTCTGTATATATATATTGAGCTACGTTTCTCCTCATACTCCAGTCTTTCTATCACCCTTTCCATTTGAATAGCTTTGTATCATACAAGTTTCAATCAATGTTTCTCCCTTTCTGCCTCTGTATAATTGCCAAAAATGTATTGAGTACTTAAGCTGAGCATTGAGCCATTTGGTTAGTATAATAAAAGAACATTTCAGCACTATTGGAATCAAGTCTCTTAGCTTCACATCCCATATTATGTTGGCCTTTGCAATGCATAATTTGTAACAGACATGACAATGATCCCTAGATATGAAGATTAGAATTTTTTTTGCATGGAAGTGTTTGCATGAGTATTTTTATAACCCAAGAATATGTAGGAAATTTTTCCTTAGGCAGGTAACAAATGCTGGAGGTGCAATAGGAAAGACAGGTAATTGGGAACATGCTCTCAGAATGTAATGAATTGACAGATTTTAAAAATTCCCTACACATTACTTTGTCAAAAATCCTGGGAGAAAAATGGTTGTAATAAAAAAAATATTCTTTAGAGCTGTGACACAGGATCTGAATTGCCTAGACACCGTATGTGCTATCCATATCCTTATTTGGATAAGAGGAAGCTTCTTTGTTCACCAGTGGGAGTGGGGAGCAATAAGCAACCTATTTGTCCCTAGAGGATTGGTTCCAGCCCAGCAACTTGTAGTTTATTGGCCATTTTGGGTCAATTCCTGGCTCTTTTCAACCTCCTGCTATAAAGCCCGCTTTTGCGCGCTTTTTTCACTTTAAAAGACTCAGCACAGCTCCTCGTGGTGTCCTGCAGAGTTCTACAAGCAGTAGAGAGTGAGAGAGTGACTTTCCTGGATTTATAAGTATTTTTTCTGGCTTTCGCTTAAATTACTGCATCTCGACTGCATTTCGCTTAAAAAACAGCTCTGCATATTGTTTTTACTGTACTTGTGTTGAATTTATACTGTTAGCACTTTAAAAAGTTATTTTTTGTTTAATTTAATTGTTAGGCTAACACACTCAAGCGTGCTAGCCATTTTATAGCATTTACTGTTTGTTACTGCATCTTTTTCTCCTTTCCCTGTAAAAAAAGAAAAAAAAAACAAAAAAAATCCTTGTTTTCCCGCTTTTCTGAACTAGAATAGTCCAGTCTTCAGATTTTGCTGATCTCTGGGCTTTGTCTTAGTTCCTGTGCTGTCCATGTCCTTATTTGGATAAGAGGAAGCTTCTTTGTTCACCAGTGGGAGTGGGAGCACTGAGCAACCTATTTGTCCCTAGAGGATTGGTTCCAGCCCAGCAACTTGTAGTTTATTGGCCATTTTGGGTCAATTCCTGGCTCTTTTCAACCCCCTGCTATAAAGCCCGCTTTTGTTTTAGTGCGAATTAGTGCAAAGTTGCTCATAGAACAGCATAGGGCAGCGCCGGTTAATCAAGTTTAAACTATTTCTGGCTCCGTAAAGTCTGCTCTTCAATTTTTTCCCTTAGAACTGTTCTACTTGCAATCTAAACAGCCTACACTCTATCTGAAAAGCTCAGCACTTGCTCCTAAACCATTTTTATACAGGTAAAGCACTCTTAAACAAAAGAAAGTACTTCATTCACCTAAATTCCCTTGAGTACCCATTTCCCTATAGGTCCTTTCTGACTCAGTTACACAGCAATCTTTTTCACTATTTCTAGCATGTCGAAAGGTCAGTTGGTGGCGTCCTCTCCTGTTCAGCTGGTGAATCTGGGAATCTTGAGGCAATGTTACAATAACCTCATGTACACAGACAACCCTCTCCTCCTCCCAACAAATATAATTATATGCGAGAGATGCAACTATATAGCCAAACTGGAGGCTGAGCTCTCTCAATTCAGTACTGGCAAGACCAGTCAGGAGGAGAAGGTAACCACACACACCACAAACCCAGTCTCACACAGAACTATCACAACTGCAAACCAAACACAAAAACACTCGGAGGCGCTGATTAAAAATCTACCAAAACAACAGAGGCCTCCAAAGTAGACACCCAAGCAACCGCCACCTCAAGACATAGCACATGCAACATATAGTTCACGAAGTCAGTGTGCTAAACAGTCACAGCCCTTAAGGCCAAACAACATGCCAGCCACACTTGTAATAGGTGACTCCATAGTCAGACACAATGATGTCCCGCTCACCAGACTGAACAAGGAAAAGGTCACAGTAAGCTGCCTGTCGGGAGCTAGAATACGCCACATAACACAAGCACTCAGGTCACTCCACAGCAAGTACAAATATGACTCAGTCATTGTATATGCCGGTGTGAACGACCTGAGACGTGCCTCCCTGGACTACATGAAAAGAGACATAGAGGAGCTCTCTGATTATGTAGCCCAGGCCGGTATGACCCTGACCCTGAGCAGCATCTTACCCTCACCAAGAATGATGCCACAGTACAAAGACAAAATGATCAGTTTTAACAATTGGCTTAATTACTGGTGTCATTCTAAGGGGATCCAATGTCTGTCTGCTTGGGATGACATGCTTGACAAGCCACGCTGCTTCGCAAGGGATGGCTTGCACCTGTCACCCCTGGGCTTCCGGATATTGGCTAAGGCTCTTGCCACCCCCATAGTGCCTTTTTTAGGCAAGGCTGAAATGACAAACCTACCTCCCTAGAAAACACAAGTGGAAAAAATCTAAGGGTAATGCTGCTCAATGCCAGAAGTCTAAACCTCAAGATGCATGCCCTCGAAGCCCTCCTCAGTATGGAGAACATCGATGTCTGTGCAGTGACTGAAACCTGGTTCAAGGCTCCTGAGAGCACCCCAGCACTATCAGGTTTTACCTCATATCATGCTTTCCAGCCCCAAATCTTGGACCGAAACACAAAAGGAGGGGGAGTATCCATATTCAAAGATACCCACACCTCCAGGTTAGTGGCAACGCACGAAGCATCGGAGACCATCCAGGTGCAACTAACCATAGGCAAAACTACCTTACAGTTTGTAGCATGCTAAAGACCACCCTCTCAAACTCAGGAACCCCACACAGCCTTCCTGAAGACACTGGAGAGTATGAATGTCTCTCCAAATACCATCATATTGGGAGACTTCAACTACCCAAACATAGACTGGGAACATTACTCAAGCCCCAACACCCTAGCCAAAAGGTTCCTAGAATTCATAAACTCAAATGCAATGGAACAACTAGTCACCATTCTCACAAGAGGAGACAATATACTAGGCCTGATCATCACAAACATGGGGACAAAATGCTCCACACCGGAAGTATATCCCTCTTTGGTAAGATCAGACGATAAATTAATCTCACTGGAAATCCACATCCCGCCCCCACCCCCTGCACAAAAGACCACAGTGAAGAACTTCTCAAAAGCCAACTTCACACTTCTTAAGACTGAAGTGGTATCCTTCAAGGCCCCTGGGCCAGTGGAAACCACAACCCACACTGCTGAATCCTTTGCAAATGCCTTCTACGGGCACCTTCAAGAATGCATGCATCATGCAATCCCAAATAAAACCAAGACCCATTCCCCCAAAGGCAGGCGCCCGGTCTGGTGGACCCCAGCCATAAACAAACTTTACAACAGGAGGAGGAAGCTACTACATGACAGAGCAAAATCCCTAAGAGGGAAGGCATCTCTGATCAGTACTAGCAAAAAACTACGATCACTCATAAAATCATCCAAGGCCAACTTTGAGAGAAAAATCGCAAAAGACAAATCACAAGGCCTTCTTTAGCTATGTTAGAAACCTGGGTGGAAACTCCCAGATATGCCCAGAGTTAGTCCAAAATGACACAAAATACACTGAACCCACTGACATTGCCAACATTCTGGCAGACAGGTTCAGTGCAAATTTCTCCTCCCCCCCAAAAGGAGAAATAACTATCCCAGCAGAGTGTAGCCTCCCTAACATCTCAGATGCCCAGGTGACAGCCGCCCTCTCTAAAGCTAAAAACACAGCATCAATGGGACCGGACGGTGTCCTGGGCTGTGTGTTACATGAACTCCAAGAGGAACTAAACCCACACATAAGGCTGCTGTTTAATCTTAGCCTTACTACAGGATACGTACCCAAAGAGTGGCGTACGGCAACAGTGGTCCCACTTCACAAACGCGGTGCTTCTACGGACCCTGGAAATTACCGCCCCATAAGCTTGATGAGCCTGGTCTGCAAAGCTATGGAGAGGATCACTATGGAACTCGTAAACAAAGACATTGGGGACCTACAGACATTGGATCCTACCCAATTTGGCTTTGTCAAGGGCAGATCCTGCCTTTTGAACTTGGTCGACTTTTTTGAAACAGTCACTAAGGCCATTGATGAGGGTAAGGCAGTTCACACAGCCTACCTTGACCTTGCAAAAGCCTTCGACACAATACCCCACTCGGGCATCATAGACAAACTCACCAGCTTAAATGTAAACCCATATGTCACAAGATGGGTTGCAAACTGGCTCAAGGACAGAACCCACAGGGTCAGAGTTGCTGGAGCTATGTCAGACTCTAAGCCAGTCACAAGCGGTGTCCCACAGGGCTCAGTCCTGGGACCCCTCTTGTTTGGCATTTATTTTTCCGAGGTACAGGTAAACATAGGAGGATTGTGGCTGACAAAGTTTGCAGATGACTGCAAACTGGGCGCCATAATGGATACTCCAGCGGACACAAACATCCTTCAGAGAGGCCTCATAGAAACGGATAATTGGTGCCAGAGCCATGGCCTTAAGCTGAACGCCAAAAAATGTATGGTCATACCCTTTGGGAAAAACAAGGTACCCACAAATTACCACATAGGTGGTAATCCATTAAGTACAGAAGAGGTAATCAGGGACCTAGGGACCCAGGTTGACAGTAACCTCTCATTTGACACTCACATTGCCAAAGTGGTTAGGAAGACCTTCTATATTGCCCACCTTATCATGAAGGGTTTCACATCTAGATCAAGAGAGGTCATTGTGCCCCTGTACTCTTCTCTTATCAGGCCAATGATTGAGTACAATGCCCCATTTGGGATGCATCTTACCCGACACCTGCAGCAGTTGGAAAGACCACAAAAGTTCCTCACCAAGAGGATAAAGGGTTTTAAACATATGTCATATGCTGCCCGACTGAAAAAACTCCAGCTGTATTCAGCTGCATACCGCCTACTCAGAGGTAATCTGTGCCTGACGTGCAAGGCCATGTCCAATCCGGAATTAATGGACATGCTCCACCTCAGAAAATCCAAATCCATCAGAGCCACGAGAGCAAGAGACTTAAACCTCAACACAGAAATAAATAGGACGTGCTGGAGGGACAGATTCATAACCCAGAGGCTCCCTACACTCTGGAACAGAATCCCAATCCATGTTAGGCAGAGCCCCTCACTAACTCTATTCAAGAGAAATCTTGACGAGTGGATGGGAGATCGTAGGTTTACCCCCGGGGTCATCTCTGTGTCACTACTAGACAGAGGCACAGTAAACTAAACCCTAAAAGGGAGTAGTATTAGGGGTGGTGAAAGCCACACACACACTTTGGCTAGGCTTATAAATGCTCTAGGGCAGATAGCCTAGTACGAACCTATGAACTGTAAGGCCTTACTAAATGTAATCCTAATGGCTACCAAAAAAAGCAACTGCTTGAAAACGGAAATCAAAATCAAACCAACTATAACTGAACTACTGAGTATTGTAAAAGAACTGAAAGTGGGTAGCTTTAAAAAATGGAAGGAGCAAATTACATAGAAATAAACGAATGTGTGAGAACAGTGCATGCAGAAAAATGTTTAGGAAGATGAATGAGGTCTACAACAGAAGACCGGAATTGATCAATTTACGTAATGTGGGAAAGAATAGCATGAAAGTAATGGAAAATGATACTGTGGTTGGTTTTCTATTAATGTATGTATACTCATGTCATTTTTTTCTAAAATGTGATGATTTAATAAATATGTTTAAAAAATCATCTGTAGATTTTATCTCTGTACTATTTAGTGTTAGCACTTCAAGAATGCATGCTTTCTGGGTCTTCTGATCTTCTTCTTCTTTTCCCTTTTCCCGGTTAGGGGTTGCCACAGCGGATCACCTGTTCGGTCATGATTGGCAGTAGAGTTTTACGGTGTCGAGTTGACAGCCCGGCTCCCAACCTTCCACGGAAGGCACACACATCCATGCACTCACACCTAGGACCAATTTAGAATGTCCAATCCACTTACAGCACGTCTTTGGGATGTGGGAGGAAAACGAAGCACCCGGAGGAAACCCACTCGACCACAGGAAGGGCATGCAGACTCTGCATAGAAGGCACCCCAGCGGAGGATCGAACCGGAGAACCTCTTGCTGTGAGGTGACAACGCTAACCACTGCACCACCATGGCTGCCCTTTCTGGATCTTCTGATATAAATGCAAAAATAACAGCTATGTATTTACCAAAGCTAGGTCCACTTTCCATTATGACAGGACAAAAGTCACAGGCATAAGGACCACCAAGCAGGTAAAACTTTTCCAGGCTACTTAGAACCACCTTCTTTCACATCATGCATAGCAAGTGTCCTGTCTCTCCAGATCTTCTGCACAAGCAATAGAGAAGCATAAGATAGTGGAAAGATGAGGAGAAGCAATGCAAAGCCTAGATTAATATAGGGGATAGAAAGAGACAGAGTATATTACAGAGGAAGGGCATCTCATATAATACAAAGTTACAAGTTTGACATAATAACAAAGACCTAACTTTTGCGGATTACAAGGTCCCATCCTTAATAACATTATATTATCCCAAGATAATATTCTTAGGCAGACATCCCCAAGGTTATCATTACATATGTCCTTTTGCTCTGTCAATGAAATACCTAAACAGTCAATGAACATTTATACCAGTGAAGGACGTACTCTTCTTGGTTATCTTAAGTTGTGAAGACAAAGGGTAGACAAATAAGTTGGTTCAGACTGGTCCCACTTTAGTCAAGAAAGAGGGGCTGACTAAGTGAACCTCTTGTCTGTAAGAAAAATTAAATAAGGTGGCCTAAAAGAAAGAAGACAGTGTTCATACATGTCATGGAGGACACCAAGTCTAAAACGAGAGTTTTCCAGCACAGGTATTTTTGGTCTACAGAAAATGTTGATTCAAAGGGTGAAACAGTAAGTTCACAGGTGGAAATGGATCTCATATGGCTGGCTTAAATTTATTTATTACTTATTTGTTTAATGGGAAAGTCCGACTGGACACAGGTCCTTTTTCAGCAGAGGCCCGGGGAGAAAAGCTCCAATTATAAGTAGTTACAATTACATAATACAGTAAGCATGTATACGTTTAATACAATTACAGTAATAAAGAAAAGCACATATTTGTAAAAGTAATAATAATTATCAATTAGAATAAAGCAAGCAAATGTGTTATGAAAGGTGGGAATGTATACATGGTGAAGTACATAGAAAAATAGTAAATAAAAATATTGGAGAAATTCGCAATGTATATGTACAGAGCTAAATGCTGGAAACCTACTATTGTCTATGCTAGAAACTTGTTGCTGGAAATGCTGGAAACATACCATTGTCTATGCTAGATACATATTATTGTTTAGAGGTGGGCAAGTTTGATTCATGCACGACTCTGCACAGTTCAGAGAGATGAAGAGAGTAGGGGTTATTTTAATGTATGAATGTTTGTGTGTACGTGCAATAGTTGACACCAACTGAGTAGACTTTGGATAAAGAAGCTGAATAGTAGTATTAGGTTAGTAGTGCAGAGAATGGGGTTAGCCGGGACGGTTACAAGGGCAAAGCCACATGTCTATTAAATGTGATTTTAGTAGGATTTTAAATTTTGTCATAGAGTTACTATTGGTTATAGTAGATGGCAGGCTGTTCCAAGTTTTAGAAGTATAATAGGAGATGAGTGATTCCCCAGCTGAGTTATTGGTTTTTGTGACATCTAGGAGGAGTTTGGTATTTGAGCGAAGGGATCTAGAGGAGGTGTATTGCCTTATAATACTTTGGAGAGATGGGGTATTATCTGGTTTCTGTAGAAGCTTAAAGGCAAATGTTAGTTGGTTGAAGTGAAGTAGCTGGGGAAGTTCTAACCAGCTGAGTTGTTTAAGTGATGTACAATGGTGGGTTTTGTATGGGGCATCTGTTGCAAATTTGGCTATTTCATTGTGACAAGTATTTAATTTGGAGAGGTCAGCTTTGCATAGGTTGGTTAGTACAGGGGATGCATATAGGAGGGTTGACAGAAGGTGTGTACGGGCAATAGTAGCTTTAATACTGATAGCTAAAAATGACTTATTCCTATATAATAGACCTAGTTTTTTGTGGACCTTTTTCCTGACTTGAGTGATGTAGATGAGAAATTTTAGGTTATTGTGGATTTCGACTCCTAACAGTTTAGTGTGAGTGGTTGGGAGAATGGTAGCTTGTTTTTTTGGAATGGATAATAAAGGGCTGGGGGGGAGTGGGAGTTCTGGTTGGGTAGAAAAGAAGTAGTTTAGTTTTGTTGGGGTTTAGTATAAGTTGGGAATGAATGAGCCAATTTTCCACAGACAGAAAGGAATCTTGAGTTATGGTATGCAAGTCTTGCAGGGAGGAGAAGGTTCTTTTTAGGAAGGCATTGTGCAGATTAAGAGAAGTCAGGAAACACGAGTCTACCCCCATCTGAAAATTGGAGGTAGCTGTAAGAAGGGCTCTGCTGCAAGAAAAACTGAGTGCAGGATCAAAACTATCAGATAGTATCCCATTGACATTAGACTGATTAACTGAAAGTGGGGTTAGGCTCTTTTATGTAGTTCATCTAAAAACATGTCCTTTCTCTTTGAAGTGTTTATGGGTGGAAGTCTTTTGTGAGGAAGAAAAGATCTGTATCACCGTACAAAAAAGGAAAGTACTGACAATTATCTGAACTGAAGAACAAAGCTATAGCTTTGAATGAAAGAAGGTTGGATGACATATGCCAGTGGCATGGGTTGGAAGTGTTTTACTGGGCACAAATATTAGGGCTTCTCCAGAAAATAAAACAGAGAGAATGACATCTCATTGGCCAGCAGGGAGCTGTGAGAAGGACTTTGGTTTTATGGAGAATGGCTAGAATAACCAAGAGGGCAATTTGAAGAACACAGCATTTCTGGGCTAACTTCCCCTGAGAAGGAATAAAACCGAAGTAGTTTTTGTACTTTAAACTGACTGAAGGGGTGAACATGCTAAATGACTGACATATCATTTGGTGGGCATCAACAGCCACGGACATAGTCTGCCAGCAATGGAACTGGCCTTCCCTGAAATGTGGTTAGTGATAAAGAACTGGTGGGACCCCCTGTAATGAACTAAGAGCACAAAAATGAAGAAGCTGTTATCTAGGAATACAGCAAAATGTTTTTTTTTACTCAAATAATTTTTATTTTCAAACAAATATGTTAATCACATACATTATATTCTAAATTCAAATTAATAACTATGCACAGTATTTACATTTGACTTGACATAAGTAAAAAAAAAAATAAATAAATAAATAAATAAAGAAAACAAAGCTATATATTCATGAAGCATTGATAATTAATCCAATTATATGATCCTTAGAGGGAGTTCATTTGTAGAGTATCAATCAAATATAGGACTTTTCTCCAATGATTATTGACTAATGGTTTAGGATAAATCCTGAGTTTTTTGTTTTAATTACCATCAATGCTGTTTTCTTCAACAAAGATAAAAAGTCCTTCATAGTAGGCGCTGTATTGGAATTCCACTTCCGGGTTATACATTTCCTGGTGACTGCTAGTATTGTCCATAGTAAATACAAGTTTGTTCTATTCAAGTAAATACTTTGAGTCATCTAAAGCTTTAATTTTATTGAATGTTAATGAAAGGATTATGTAAATAGAGCCTGCAGGAAATTATTGATATAATTCCAGTAAGTTTTAATAGTAATATAGTCATAAAAATATGAGACCAATCAGCTCTTAACTTCTGCTGACATCCCCAGCATTATACCTCTGTGGATGAGCTAATGTTTGCAATTTTATCAGGCGTTGTAAAGGCTCTATGTAGAAATTTCCAATTGTATATTCTCCAATACTGTGAACTGGAAGAGACAGTAGGATATTTAATTTGTTTTCTGGTGATAAATATAGAGATTGTCCTTTAGTAATTATGTTGCCAATAAGTTAATTTGGGTGTCATTTTATAATTTATTAATTCACTATATAAAAGGGAAATAACATTATTCATATTATGGTTATTGTATAGAATTCCAAATAGCCAGTTTATGAATTTTGTCATGTTCTTATAAGAGGAGTTGTTGATTATTCTACAAAGATCTTTAGTATATGTTAAAACGCTCTATAATAAAAGTCAATTTTGAGATGTCATCTCATAATGTGTTTTTATATACTGAATATCCAAGATCTTTTGATCTCATATACATTGTTTCCAACAAATAAAGTTTTTGTGTTCCCAAGTAGTGAATACATTTCTATGTACTCAAGTTATTTGTAATAATAAATGGAATTAAAAGATCAAACCAAGTTTTATATCAATGTTTATATTAACGAACTTTCTGAAAGTATTAAAGGGATAGTTAATTAAATTCAATTTGGTTGGCTTTGCAATATTATATTGCATGATTATACATAATAAATACTAAAACTTGTTAGATTTATCAGTTACTGGGAGATTTTTTGATAAGGTATTCTCATTTGTTAATATAATAGAATGTAGCATTTTCCAATTAGAGGATTAGTTGGGGTTTATCCAGTCAATAATAGTTTTAAATATAGATGCCTTTATATAGGTTTCAATATCAGGAAACTTAAGGCCTCGTTGATCCCATGGTCTAATATGGTGTATGAAAGCAACTGTATTTCTTTTAGGGGGCCCTAGAAACTTTAGCAGAAGTGTCGATTTCTTTAAGAAAATGCTTCTCAGGAATCAGTGGGATGGCTTGGACTACATATAGGACTTTCGGAAGTAAGACCATCTTTATGAGATGTAACCTATCTTCAAAAGTCAAAAATATTTTATTCCACTTATTCACAGAAATGTTTTGCACAAGCCAATGCATTTCTTTGTGCAACCCAACCACTGGGGGTGCACAAGCCAGTGCATTTATTTATGCAACCCAGCCACTGGGGGTGCACAAGCCAGTGCATTTCTTTGTGCAACCCAGCCACTGGGGGTGCACAAGCCAGTGCATTTCTTTGTGCTGGTACAGTAAATATTTACATACCGGATCGGTCGATGAGGAAGTGATGGGTAGGTATGGTGTTAAACAAAGGAATGCAGAAGGTCAGATGGTAGTGGATTTTGTGAAAAGGATGGACATGGCTGTGGTGAATACATATTTTAACAAGAGGGAGGAGTATATGGTGACATACAAGAGTGGAGGAAGATGCACACAGTGTATTGCATCTTATGTAGGAGGGCCAGTTTGAAGGAGATTGGAGACTGTAAAGTGGTGACCGGGGAAAGTGTAGTTAGGCAGCATAGGATGGTGGTTTGTAAGATGACTCTGGTGATCAAGAAGAGGAGGAGGAGTGTAAGGGCAGCACCAAGGACCAAATGGTGGAAACTGAAAAAGGGCAATTGTGAGGTGGAGTTCAGGGAAGAGTTAAGACAGGCAATGGGTGGCAGTGAAGAGTTACCAAATAGCTGGGTAACTACAGCAGAGCTAGTAAGGAAGACAGCTAGAAAGGTGCTTGGTATGACATCTGGACAGAGGAAGGACAACAAGGAGACATGGTGGTGGAATGAGGAAGTACAGGACAGTATACAGAGAAAGAGGTTGGCAAAGAAGAAGTGGGATTGTCAGAGAGATGAAGAAAAGTAGACAAGTATAAGGAGATGAGGTGCATGGCAAAGAGTGAGGTGGCAAAGGCTAAGGATAAAGCATATTAAGAGTTGTATGAAAGGTTGGACACTAAGGAGGGAGAAAAGGACCTCTACCGACTGGCTAGACAGAGGGACCGAGCTAATAAAGATGTGCAGCAAGTAAAGACGATAAAGGATAATGAGGGAAGCATACTTACAAACGAGGAGAGTGTGTGGAGCAGATGGAAAGAGTACTTTGAGGGGTTGATGAATGAAGAGAATGAGAGGGAGAGAAGGTTGGATGATGTGGGGATAGTGAATCATGAAGTGCAATGGATTAGCAAGGAGGAAGTAAGGATAGCTATGAAGAGGATGAAGAATGGAAAGGCTGTTGGTCCAGATGACATACCTGTGGAAGCATGGAGGTGTTTAGGTGAAATGGCAGTGGAGTTTATAACCAGATTGTTTAATGAAATTTTGGAAAGTGAGAGAATACCTGAGGAATGGAGAAAAAGTGTTTTGGTACCGATTTTTAAGAATAAGGGTGATGTGCAGAGTTGTAGTAACTACAGAGGGATTAAATTGATCAGTCACAGCATAAAGTTATGTGAAAGAGTAGTGGAAGCAAGGTTAAGAAGGGACGTGGTGATTAGTGATCAGCAGCATGGTTTCATGCCGGGAAAGAGCACTACAGATGCAATGTTTGCTCTGAGAGTGTTGATGGAGAAATACAGAGAAGGTCAGAAGGAGTTGCATTGTGTTTTTGTAGACTTAGAGAAAGCATATGACAGGGTGCCTTGAGAGGAATTGCTGTATTGTACGAGGAAGTCGGGAGTGTCAGAGAAGTATGTAAGAGTGGTACAGGATATGTATGAGGGTAGTGTGACAGTGGTGAGGTGTGTGGTGGGAGTGACGGATGCGTTTAAGGTGGAGGTAGGATTACATCAAGGATCAGCTCTGAGCCCCTTCTTATTTGCAATGGTGATGGACAGGTTGACAGGCGAGATCAGACAGGAGTCCCTGTGGACTATGAGGTTTGCAGATGACATTGTGATCTGTAGTGAGAGTAGGGAACAGGTGGAGGAGACCCTGGAGAGATGGAGATATGCTCTAGAGAGAAGAGGAATGAAGGTCCGCATGACTAAGACAGAATATATGTGTGTGAATGAGAGGGAGGATAGAGGAATGGCGAGGATGCAAGGAGTAGAGGTGGCGAAGGTGGAGGAGTTTAAATACTTGGGATCAATAGTTCAGAGTAATGGTGAGTGTGGAAGAGAGGTGAAGAAGACAGTACAGGCAGGATGGAGTGGGTGGAGAAGAGTGTCAGGAGTGATTTGTGATGAGTACCAGTAAGAGAGTGAAAGGGAAGGTCTACAAGACTGTAGTGAGACCAGCTATGTTATATGGCTTGGAGACAGTGGCATTGACAAAAAGGCAGGAGTTAGAGCTGGATGTGGCAGAGTTAAAGATGTTAAGATTTGCACTGGGTGTGAGGAGGGTGGACAGGATTAGGAATAAGTATATTAGAGGGTCAGCCCAGGTTGGAAGGTTTGGAGACAAGGCCAGAGAGGCAAGATTACGTTGGTTTGGACATGTGCTGAGGAGGGATGCTGAGTATATTGGGAAAAAGATGCTAAGGATGAAGCTACCAGGTAACAGGAAAATAGGAAGGCCTAAGATAAGGTTTATGGATGCGGTGAGAGAGGACATGCAGGTGGTTGGTGTGACAGAGCAAGATGCAGAGGACAGGAAGAAATGGAAACAGATGACCCGCTGTGGCGACCCCTAACGGGAACAGCCGAAAGAAGATGATGTTTACAGTTTGCAATTACTGTCTCTTCCATATTTTGTACAAGATAATTCCTAAGTAATTTAAGGTGGAAACTTGTTTCCCAGTAACATGATGCCCATTTACTTGTAACTCTTCCTTTTTATTCAATAGCAGAAATTATGATTTTGATTTATTGAAATGAAGATTCATACAGAATTTTTCAATTAGTAAATCTAATTCTTTTAAGACCTTTTTTGAGTTAGGTAATGTAAGAAGCACATCATCTTTTAGCATTATTTTAGAATTATATTGGTCATATTATATATTTATACATATATACATATATATATATATATATATATATATATATATATATATATATATACATACACATATACATGTATCTGTACCTTTTATATTCAAATTGTTTTGTACAACAGCAAGTATTTCTACAGTCAATGCAAACAAAATAGGGGATATGGGACATCCCTGCATGGTGCCTTTGGTGAGATGGATAGATTCAAATGTGAAAGGCCCTAATTTAACATAAGCTAAATTGCTTTTATAAACATTCCTTATAAGTGTAATAATGGAGGAGGAAAGCTGAATATATCTAAGACTTTAAATAAATTATCCCAATTTAAAGTGTCAAAGGCCTTATCTCTGTCTAATCCAATTATCAGTGCTTCCTGATTTTCCCTATTTAAGAATTCAATAAGGGTTAGAATCCTTTTAATATTACCATGCGTGTTCCTCTTGTATATAAATCCAGTTTGATCATTATTAATTATTTTGGGTAAGGGAATTTCTATCCTGTCAATCTTTTAGTAATGACAAAGTCACCCTAATATGTATGTTACTAGAGATCATCTTAGAGAATAATGTATTTATATTTGCAACAAAATTTTTTCTACAAAAAGTTGGTGTAGCTATGGGCACAGCGTGTGCGAATAGCTACGCCAGTTTAGCTTTAGTACAGTGGGAAAAAAACTAAGGTATTATATAATAATGAATACTGTAGTTATATAGCATGGTATGTACGTTTCGTGGATAATATGTTTTTATTATGGGAAGGCCCTGAAGAGGTTTTACAAAAGTTTAAAGGATATTTACACACCACTACAAGTTTTCTTAAATTTACGTACAAATATTCTTTGGAACAGGTGGAGGTTTTGGACGTGATGATTAAGAAAACAGAACTAAAAAACATACAAACTTGTCTATATAGGAAACCTGTTAGGAAGAACAATCTTTTGCATAATAGTAGCATGCATCCTAGACATGTCATGAAGGGACAATTTTTTAGAATCATGAAGTTACATAACAATGAAGATCAGTTAGAACAGGCTATCAAATCTCTCAAAACAAGATTTTTTAGTAGAGGTTATAGAGAAAATGAAACTGGTACCTGTATCACTAATGCATGGAAAAAGACAGGGTAAATGTAAACCTTACTATACAGACATGACCAGTGAAGAGGTAGAACAAGAATAAGGATGGAGAATACTCTTAGGGTTCCACTGTCGTATTCTAGTGACATAAATAAATTTTGTAATATTACAAAAAACAATTGGAATACTTTAACTACCATCGAAGAATTAAAAGGCGTTATAGATGATGTACCTCACTTCTCCTTCAGGAACAAGAAGTCTTTAAAAAGACATTTATGCTGTAGATCATATGGACGTAGGAATGCTGTTGAATCTAGCAGGGTGGGCACATATACCTGCAGGAATTGTACAGCATGTCAATATGCATATACTGGAGCTCATTTTACACACCCATATGTGAATTTTAGAAAATAACTCAATTTTTATGCAGATTGCAAGACTAGAAATAAAATATATTTTAGTTTTTGTTGGGCATGCTACATCTTTTATATAGGCAAGACGAATTGCTCCCTCAAAGAAAGAATCTTAGAGCATTATAGGGACATCAAAAATGCCAAGGAGACTAATGCCTTGGCACAGCATGTTTTAAAGGAGGGAAATAACCATGTTTTTAAGTTTTTGGCATTAGAAATTGTAGAAGATGGGATAAGAGGGGAGATATTAAAAAATTCGACAGAGATGGCTAAACAGAAATGGATACTTTATTTTAATGCTGATAAACCACCTGGTTTAAATGGTATGTTGTCCCTGAAACCATTTTAAAAGCACGACAATTAAGACAATGAACATTATTAGTGTGTTAAATATAATAAAATTTCAGAAGTAACAGTCGTTCTATATAATTATGTTTTTTATACAGTTTTATTTGCTTGTGTTTTATGCATATTTGTCCCAAATTATTATATACAATTTTTAATTATATATTTTTAAATATATATATTTATGTAAGATTATCTTCAAGCACTAGATAGATGTCGATGTTTTTATACGTGGAGTCGAAATGCTGGTTATTTGATTGGATATCAAGTGTTTTAAAATACTTGGGAGATTTTTACTATGTCAGTCTGAAGAAGTGATTTGGATTATTGTGAAAGCGCTTACTTTGTTTTATATAAAGAGGGTGTTAGCGCTGCCATGTTGGTCTGGTATTTTTTAAATCTTATTATTTAACAAGGATATGGGTCTATAGGAGCTACAATAATGATTTTTTTTTCAAAAAGGAGTATTAGAGAATATCTCCAAGAGGGAGGGATTATACCTTCTGATTGGACTTCAAGTAGTGTTTTATGGAATAAAGTAGTTGTGGATACAGGAAAGAATTTATATATTTCTATAATTAAACCATCTATTCCTGGAGTTTTATTAGGTTTACTTTTTTTATCCTATCTGTGACTTCTTTACATGCGATTGGTTTTAAGACCTAACTTAATTCCTCAGGAATTTTATTTAGTTTAATAGAGACTGGTTCAAATTTTAAACTGATCAATGGAGAGACTTTCCTTTTTATAATGTTCTGTATAATGTTTAAATGCATCAAGAATATCACCTATATCTGAAACTTCTTTTATTTTTCCCCTCATGTATGATTTTAACAATATTATTAGCATTAGATTCCATTTTAATCTTCATAGATAACTTATTCAGATGCTTAGGTGAGGTGGCATAAGAGTTTATCTGTAGTCTTTCTAATGCTATCTTGGTCTTGTGGGTTAGAATTTCATTACATATATATATATATATATATATATATATATATATATATATATATTTTTTTTTAGGTCTTCTATTTTCCTTTTATTATCAGAAGAGTTTGAAGTCTTATTGGATTTAAGTAATAAAAGTTGAGACTGTAATTCTTGCAATTCTGATTCCCATTCTTTAATTTTGTTTTTAAACCAAGCCATAGCTCAGTCATATATGTAAGCTTTTAATGAGTCTCAAATCATGACTATATTAACCTCTGAAGTATAATTAGTCTCCAGAAAGAACTGAAGTTCTGATAACAGCCCAGGTTTAAATTCTTTGATTTTTGTAATAAAAGATGGAATTCTAGATGTGATGATTAATGATTTGAACTCAGTTTGGAACTTCAAAACAAGACAATTATGATCAAATAATGGACAAGGAATTATTGAAAAAGTGGAGATTTTTGAGCATAGGTCTTGAAAAACCTATCTTTTACCTATTCTGGTTTGAGTGCCAAATCTATAGTCTTGATGAGAATATATTAATGAATTAGCATCTCTTAAATTATATGCATCCGATAAATTAGGTCCCTCTGTCCATTTTTTTAGAAGTTTTGCAGTGGCAGATAGGCAAAGAGACATCTTGCTGGTAGTTCACAATGTATCAAGTATACAATTAAAAACTCCTCCTATTATTAAATTACCTTTATAATTATTAGTTATAAAATCTAATTTTTGTTTTGCAGTACTCCCATGCCAGGGAACCAATACAAATTTACTAGTGTCCATACTCTCTTATTAAATTTCAGTATAATAACAGCTATAAGATCCTCTTTGTCCACATATCTGTAAATAATTTCAGGACTGATAATATTCTTTTTCCATAGAATTGTTACTTCTCTGGTCTTGGACTTATAGGAAGAACAAATTAAAGTTATGTATTCATTAGGACTCCATATATAATTATTATTTAATTTAAAGTGAGTTTATTGAAGGAAAACTATCTGAGATTTAGTTTTAAGTACCTTATCAGGTTAGATCTTTTCTGTGGATTGTTTAAGCCATTAGTGTTTATATATAGTAGCATTAAGTCTGTATCAGTCTACTTCTAAAAATTAACTCCACTCTGTTTTTCTTTTCTAATGCAAAATTCCCCTCCTATAATAATATCAATTTGTGTTGTTTTGTGTAATACAGTTGGACAAGCTTCTTTTATCAATGAAAGCAAAGTAAATCTTAAGTCACGCCTGGAAAAATTATAAAACAAATTAGTGTGACTATATCTAAAAAAAGTGAATCTGAAACTAAATTTCTTCCTAATCAAGGATGGAATGACAATCATTCTTAGTCCAGCAGATAAGCATAGATCTATCGAACTATCCCTTATAAGATGTCAACCATCTTTGTCCGAGCTCCATAAAGGACATTTACTTTAAGTACACTATTTATATGTATACAACTGAGAATGGTTCTTGATTGTATGCCACACCAGGATATGCTGACCTTCTTAAAAATTGATATATAGGTAAAAAATAGACTATTAGACTATGAGTATTGTGAATACATGAGAATTATCCTAGTGTATAATTTGAATATGAAGAATTCTCAATTTGTTATATAGCTTTGAAATGATAATTACTTAATAAACAAATTATGTGTTGGCAGATTTACTAAAGTTTGTTCATTATATAACTTACCTATCAAGCATTAGCACTGGTATAGATAATAGCATTTCTGATTATAATAAATTACAGAAAGTGATTTAGTAAGACTATTTAGATCATATCAGAAATATTGTTATATGACTACAATTGCCAGTAAATAAGCTTTCAAATCAGTTTTAAGACATATAATGGAGAAACAACAACTTTATCATAGGTGGTTATAGATGCTCTTAAACACATCTAGATAACAGTTCAATTATTAATAGCAAAAACTGCAACTTGTTCAACTGTATTACAGATAATGATTCAATTTATCAATGAAACTTGCAATCAAGGTCTATGGGAATATAGGTAGTTTTGAATCTGTTACCGAGACAGATCTGTTACAATGACAAATACCATATCAAATGGCACTTTCATAGTACAAATACAAATGCCATTCTTGCAAATATGCATGCAAAGCAGAAATAAACCACACACGAAAATCATACTAAACTACTTAAACCTATACTAAAACACATATCTATACAAACATTACCACAACGCATCGCCTCCAAGAAAGGAAAATACACACAGAATTCTCTGTGCAAGCTTCCTGAACTACACACATGCACACACACATCAAAATGTTTTTTTTTTTCGTTTTTAGCACTATCTCATACACATTTCTGAAGTAATTACAAGGGGTGACAATGCAATGGCAACCCAGCTGTGTGCGAAATAACCCCCTTCAGAAGATCATGTTCCCCTTGAAGGCAAGTGCCTTCACCCCATCTACAATCTCCACCATGGATTAGGGTTGGAGTATGCACTCCTCCTCCACCCCAGCTGGCTTATCTGGCACCTGGGATACTATATGAACTTGGGGCACCCTACTGTACAGACAAAAAAAATGATAAAATGATGCGAGTGGCAGAACCGAAGACAAAGGATGAGACTATAACAGCCTGTAACACTAGCATATGTGAATTAAAGTATAACAATATGCTATCACACTAAGACACATCTATAAACAACAGAAAAGTACAATCTTAAATTATAAAGGGTGAGCAACAGCCAATGGAAATATCATAAATGGATACCTTATTAACTACGAAGGAAGCACAAAAAAAGGGAAGAGAAAGGAAATACATGTACTTGAACCAACTAGACGGAATCACTACATAAACAATTGAGCAGAATTGTTTAACATATGGAAACAAGGAATTCTATTTGGAAAGGAGCGGATACTATCCATGGACAAGTACATGGGTTCTGAAAAAAAACAAAACAAAAACATGCAGTTACAATGAAAAACAGTCCGATGGGTGGGGGGTGGCTGGAGTTAAATTCCAAAACAATCTTTGCAAAAGAAAATGTACTTTCCTGAAGTTGCAATTCCTTCAGAAATGGAA
>NC_056746.1:217866626-217886626 GCF_019279795.1 Protopterus annectens | reverse complement strand
CAAACAAACAATACAGGGTACAGTATTAGGCAGCGTTATTATAACGCTCAGGAAACCAGAAACTATAGTTATTCGGCATTTACCAATCCCCATGGGTGCCAGTTAACTGAGAGTTTACTGTACCAAGAACAAACACCTACAATGTGACAGCCTAATTCTATTTTATTTTCCCTTTCCCACATTACAGCAGTTCACAACTGAAAAACTGCAAGACATCTTGTAAATGTAATAACCACTAACTTATTGGGAGGATATGGTAGAAAATCCTCTCTTTTTAGCAATGACAAGAGTCACTGGAGAAACAAGTTTTTGTTAAAACTGTTAAAGAAGGTTCAGATTTTTTAGTTGCAAGTCAAATGATAAAAGCAAACAGAAAGAGAGTGGAAAAGACTTAAAATACTTCATCTATAATGCAAGAAGCCTGAACTACAATATAATAGATATTGAGGCCAGTGTCACTAGAAAACCTTAGCTACAGTGTTAGTTACATAAATGTGGGTACTCCAATGTGAGTATTACCACGACACAATGACTTTCACAATTATAGAAGTAAAAAAAAAGGGGGTGGGTGGGATCTCAGCTTACCTACATAACTCATACAAAGCATCTAATATTTAACAGTAAGGACTTTGAAATTCCTGGAGATGAAGTATAGGAAGCAAGTATTATGCAAGTCATATATATACATATGTATATATATATATATATATATATATATATATATATATATACACACACATATACATATATATATATATATATATATATACATATGTATATATATTTTTAATAGAACTTCAAAGCAGCCAAGAATAGAAATTAACTCTTGCGATGAAATGGGAAACAGCTTAATAAACAGGTCTGGTAGAATAGCAGGAAATGTGACTGGGGCTGCATGACAGCAGGGGACAATGTCAATAACTCACTAATTATTAGTATGGAATATGACTACTGCCAAATTGTAAGAGAACCAGCAAGGAAATTTAATATTCTGGACACAGTCTTGATAAAAGAGAATCCTGCATTAGAAGAGAGTGAAATGTAAGATGTTCTGACCACCAATGTATTTTTAGTCTCCGATAGCTTCCAGGTTTATGAAGTCAGGCTCAATCAATGGCTCCAAAAATGCTCTCCTTAGAGCAGATTATGACAACATAAATAAGGAATTAAAATAGTACAACTGTCAGAAAAGCACAGATTTAAAAAAAACACATTTTGGAATGTTGGGACACTTAAGAATTTATAAACTTAATGTACCATGGTGGAAAACAAAACTGTTCAAAATAAAAAAAACTTATAGAAGGAGCCCGGTTATAATAAATAAAGGTATGTGCGAGCTACAAATTATTTTTGTATACTACTACAAACTACAAGAAGAAACTATGAACATAAAGTAGCATTACATATTGGAACAAATAAGAAAGCTCAAAGCATCTAAGGAACTATAGGAAGGAAATGTAATAAATCCAAATCAACTAGCTACCCTTTCTGTGGACACAGATCCACAAGGAATAGAAGTACGAAGGAAGATATTGTATAGACAAATAATTCAGACTTGCGTCCTATTATCTCAGATATATAACGAGCAAGGTCATCAATATAATACAATCTTGTACATCAGCTGGACCTGAGGGGCTAAATGGCTTATTTATTTATTATATTTGCTGACATTTGATTACCAGGAAAGTTCAACTGGGTAGGTGCCCATTTTCAGCAGAGGCCTGGGGAGAAAAACTCCAAAGTATTACAAAAAAAATTATAAGAAAAAGAAGTTATGTTCTTATCATAACGTTCCATGTTTGTTGTCCTTTATCTCGCCTTCCTTCTTTCTGGTTGGGTTCGGAGCCGATCTCGGCTCTGACTCGGCCACTTCTAAAGCTCGAAGAGTCCTTACTGGCTCAAGGCTAACCCCTTATCCCAGCATGCATAGCGGTAGCTACCCAGATCTCATTTGTGAGAACTAACCACTACATAGGAAATTATGAATTACCCAATAAAGGAGGCAACTAAACAATAAGACTCCTTGTACCAACAACAATGCCAAAAGGTAAATTCCTCTCAATCATCCAGGATGGGGGAAGGAGGGAGGGACGCAAGAAGGAAGGCGAGATAAAGGACAACAAACATGGAACGTTTTGGTAAGAACATAACTTCTGGTAAGAACATAACTTCTTTATGTTATGTTGTCCATCTTGCCTTTCTTCTTTCTGGTTGGGACAGCGTCCCTAGCACCTAAATCCTGGGTGGCTCACTGGAAAAGAGATTTCAGAACTGTGGAACCAAAGGATGCCCTGTTCCGAGAGGCCATGTCCACTTTGTTATGAGTAATGAAGGTATGGGGAGTAGCCCATGTTGCTGCCGTGCAAATAGTATCTAAAGGAAACTTGGCTTGAAAGGCTATGGAGGTAGCCAAGGACCTAGTGGAATATTCCCTCAGTTTTCCTGGGACAGACATATTCCGAGACTCATAAACATAAGTAATAGTATTGGACAGCCATTTTGAGAGAGTCACTTTGGAAACTGTATCTTTTTCTCAGAGCAAACAAGGCTCATCAAACAGCTGATCTGATTTTCTAATATCCTTGGTCCTTTGAAGACAAAATTGTAATTGCCTGTGGTCATCCAAATTATGTAGTTTGTACTCTGCCTTGTTGCTATAATTTGGAAAGAAAACAGCAAGTTCAATTGACTGATTCAAATTATAGTCTGAGCAGACTTTTGGAAAAAAGGAAAGATTAGTTCTAAGAGATGCTCTAACCTTGTGAAAGATCATATAAGGCGGGTGGATAGAAAGTGCCTGTAACTTGGACTCCCATCTATCTGATGTAATCGCAATCAAGAAGAGGGTCTTCCATGATAAGAACTTAAGAGGACAAGAAGCAGCTGGTTCAAAGGGTGGAAGGATCACAGCAGCTAGTACTAGGCTTAAATCCCAAGGATGGAGAGGTTCTCAGATAGGAGGCTAGTGTAGCACCTTTCAAAAAGGCCTTGCATAACTTATGGGACACGACATTTAAACCTAGAAGGCCCACATGAAAATTAGAAATAGCAGCCAGTTTAACACGAATCGTAGCAGCCACTGCTCCTTTTTCGAAGGTTTCAGCCAGGAAGTCCAACATTTTTGCAATTGGAGTTGTAACAGGATCAATGTCATTTTGCTCGGCCCAGAGGGAGAACCTATTCCATTTACTAGCATAAAGCTTCCTAGTAGTTGGTTTATGGGAAGAGACTAAAATATGTTGAACCATAGGAGAGATATCAGGGAGCCTGGCTAGGATAGGAAGTGGAGAAACCAAGCTGTCAGCTTGAGAGTTTGAATGGAAGGATGAAGAGTGCCCGACTGATGTGTCAGAAGGTCCGGAACCGGGTCCAGAACCCAAGGCTCCTCCTTCAGGTGATGCAAAAGGAACGGGAACCATATCTGACAAGGCCAGTACGGAGCAATGAGGATTAGCTTGCAACTCAGCAACTTTGCTTTCTGAAGAACTTTTAGAATTAAAGGAAAGGGGGGAAAAGCATAAAGGATCCCGTGGGGCCAATCATGGACCAGTGCATCTTTGGGTGACTGTCCCGGAGGGGGAACTAGGGCAAAATAGCTGCTGCATTTGTTGTTCAGATGAGAGGCAAAAAGAGCAGCATGGCTGGCCCCATCTGCGGAAGATAATATCCGCCACATTGTTTCAGACACCACTCATGGGGCATGAGAATTGCCCTGCTGAGCTTGTCCGCTATCATGTCGGAATATGTGTTGAAACCAGAAAACGCTAAGAGGAGATCACCCATTGCCATACTCGATGGGCCTCCCGACATAAGGGATAAGATTTGGTTCCACCCTGTTTGATGATGTACCACACTACTGACAAATTGCTATATAGCCCAAAGGGAGAGAGTCGTGAAGTGCTTGCAACGTTAGTAACACTGCTCTCATCTCCAGAACATTGATGTGCAAATGGTAGTCATGAGGCTGCCAAGTTCCTTGGACTGTCTGTCCCAGATAATACCCCCCCACCCTATCTGGGAAGCGTCCGTGGTCACTGTGGCTACCGGAACAGGGACTACAAAGGGTCTGCCCAGAGTGACTAGGGGAGAGTGGAGCCACCTTTGTAGATCTTTCTTGCAAGTATCCATGATTAAAATCATATGTGACATTGGCAAGTCCTGATACGACCACCGAGTGAAGTGGAGCCATTGCAGAATCTTCATGTGATAACGGGTTAATGGAACTAGAGTGATGGCAGCTGCCATTAACAGCATTTTCTTGTGGAACATTGGCTATCATGTCTCTTGTATTTAGCTGAGCACCTATGAAAGTAATACAATGAGAGGGCAACAAGGCAGATTTTTCATCATTTATTGTGATTCCTAGGCATGCACAAGTGTGAATCGTGTGGTTCCTGGCCCTTAGGGGATGATGCTCGGTGGTGGCAGTGAGGAGGCAGTCATCTAGAAGAGGAAACACCTGGAATCCCAAACATCTCACGTGAGCCGTGACTACTGCCATACATTTGATGAACACCCTGGGGGCTGTGGTGTGACCACAGGGCAGAGCTCTGAACTGATAATGACTGGCTCCCAGTCAGAAGTGTAAATGTTTCCTGGCCCGCCTGTCCATTTTTGTATGGTAATACACATCCTGGCGATTGAAAGAGCACATCCAATCGTCCTGACCCAAAAAGGGTAGCTGGACTGCAGTGTCACCATCTGGTACTTGGTCTTCTTTACTGACCTGTTTAACTTGCTGAGATCCAAGATAGGTCTCCAGTCCCCTGTCTTCTTTGGAACTAAAAACAACCTTGAGTAAGTTCCAGATTCTATCTGGTCTGCGGGGACTTCCTGAATGGCTCTTTTTTGCAGCAAAGTTTTTACTTCTGTGGCTGCTTGTTGCTGAAAATTGGGTGGAACATCTGGGATTGCTGATTTTTTACTTCTTGGAGGTGCGTGGGAGAAGAGAATTTTGTAATCCCTGGATATTATGCACTGTACCCATTCATCTTCTGTTATATCTTGCCAGGCTCTTGGATACAGTGAACTTCTACCCCCGACTGCCTCCAGAGGTGAGCAGCCAGGCAATCCCTCAGGGATTCTGAAAGGGTATGGCAGAGAACGTATCCCTGTCGCCCTGTTGCGGACCCCCCCCTGCCACAAGGTCGGCGTCTCCAGTTATTATTTCCCCCTCTGCCTATGAGGGAATTATCTCCACAAGTGTCCAGTGAAGCTCCGTGGCATTTAAGTAACCACATTTTCCCACTCTTTTAGACTTTGGGATAAGGCCGGGATGGAGTGGAAAAAGGGACACCTACTGCACAGAGAGTTTTGCCATCACATTCACTTCTGGTAAGAGAGTCTCTCAAACTTGCGGCCCTAACAAGGCTGAGCCGTCAAAGGGGGCATTCATAAAGGAGGACTTGAAGGGCTCCGCAAATTGACAAAGGCGCATCCAGGAATGTCTGCAAAGAGCCACTCCTGTGCCTGCAGCCCTACTCACTCCATCTGCTGCGTAAGAAATCAAGCGCATGGAGGAGTTGACAATGGAGGATAGGGTCACTAGCTGGTTAGTCGATTTGGAAGCTGCTCCCTCAGCTGAAGGATCCTGGAGGGTATCTCCCAGCTCTTTAAGGAGATCTCTCTGAAGCCTTGTAAAACGCATCAAATAGTTCAGCAGCCGAAGAGTAAAGGCAGCTGAAGAGAAAACACACTTCCCATCTATCCATGGCTCTAGACTTTTTGGTGGATGGATAGAAGAGGAAGTCTCCGCAAGTTGCTTCTTGGTGGCTGCTGCCACCACCATAGCATCAACTGGCACGCCTTTGGAGATTGGAGAGGAAGGTCTTGTCATCTGGTGCAGTCATGAATTTGTTTGGCTTTCTCGGAACGGGCTCCATGGACTCTGGAGCACTCCACGCCTTTCAACTCATGACAGACAAAAGTGGGTCGAAAGGCGGAGACACCCAGGAGGTGGAAGGTCAGGAGTCAAATATGCCCAGGTACACGGACTCATCCTCAGAAGGGGCAAGGGACTTCCAGTTTCCCCTCTGCCTACGGATCACCAGAATGTCTGACAATGAGACATCTTCAGAGGGGAACCGTGGGGAGAGGTGATGGATGCAGGGGATTCCACATTTCTTCTTACATTTTTTCTTCCTGGGAACCTCCTCTGAAGCATGCTCAGGAGAGATCTCGGAAGAAGAGGGGTCACCCTGTTGGGTTGTCCTGGGGCATCGGTTCCCTACTCTTTGGATGGGGAGAAGGATCTGAGGCAGACACAGGTATCGACGGGGACAGAGCCAATGGAGCTGATGGTGGGGCTGTCTCAGTGGACAGCACACTCATCACCTCAAAGGCACCGTGATACGGAACGGAGGGAGGCTCTGGCTCTGAGAAGCCCGGAGACCTCCTCCGCACCGAAGGTGATGGCTCTGAGGCAGATGTGAGAGTCGAACTCACATGCGGCGAAGCTCCGAGAGGGAGAGCGGGGTCAGACAAGGGTCCGATGCCACTTCCTCCTGTCGGAGCCGACGAGGGAGTCTCGGCGCCCAGACCTCTCAATGGAGTGGACTGTCGAGGAGGTTGGAGCGAATGTCAGATCCAACAGAGCAAGGGTTATCGGAACCAATGGTTTCACCACTACTACCTCCATGCACTCTGGCTCCGAACTGGATGCAGTTGGGGGAGGAATCGAGAAAGGGGCTGGACCGGACAATTGAGCCACTTCCTTCTGGGCTGGCCCTGACAACAACTGAGCAAATACTCGTGTCTTGAGCAGCCTCTTCGCCACTCTCTCCACATAATCATCCGATAAACTCCTGGATGATCGAGAGGAATGGGCCGAGGACTGGTGACTACCTGCTGCTGATTGTAAAAGTGGTGACTGAGGCACAGATCTCACCAGGTCCAAAGAAGGAAATCTCAATCTTTTGAGTCCGGGACGGCTCCGAAGCCACAGATGGAGCCGCAGGAGCAGAGGAATCCTCGGAGCCAACAATCCGATCTGAAGGATCCGAAGATTTAGATTTTGCCTTTGTCGGCACCAAACAACAACTGTAACAAATATAGTGGTGATAAAACAGTTAACCTCTAACTAATAATGCAAATTAGCCCTGAACAAACAACAATTTTGACAGAAAAATAGACTACTTAGCCTTTGCCAGCAGAAGACAATCTCAACGCTGCAAGAGGCAATCAAGATCTGGGTAGCTACCGCTATGCATGCTGGGATAAGGGGTTAGCCTCGAGCCAGTAAGGACTCTTTGAGATTTATAAGTGGCAGAGTCAGAGCCGAGATCGGCTCCGAACCCAACCAGAAAGAAGGAAGGCGAGATGGACAACATAACATCAATAATTTTACAATATTCTAAAATAATACAATAACAGCTACAGTTTAAATAATTATACCAAATTAGACTTAATGTGAAAACATTGGTTAAAAACAAATATTAATTAATTGTCATATAAGTTGTATTTACAGAAATTTTAGCCAGTTTAGAGAAATTAAAGGTATGTTAGTATAATACAAACAGGAACTGCAATATGAAATGAAACTGAAAGAAAATAAAAAGTTATGGCATGTTTAGACAGTCAGGGTGAAGACAAACTGATCTGAATTAGGAAGTGAGTGAAGAAGAGAGTGTAAGGTATGAATAGGTACTTGCAAATATTTAGGGATATAGTTTATCCTGCGGTTGAGCAAGAACAGAGACAGGGTTTGGCTAGAAAGTCTTTCAGAATGGTTTTAAAGGACTGAAGGAAGGGTATTGACCAGATGGATACAGGTAAGCATTTCCTGGTCATAGCAACACAGTACAAGTACAGACCATATCCAGCAGATTTGACAGGTTTGTGAACAGAGAAAAATTTTGGGCCACTGGATCATAATGACTAAGTAGGAACATAGTTGTGTAGCATGGTAATTACTGCTTGACAAGCAGATGGATGAGGGATAATTTTATAGGTGGTAAGAAGCTGTGTGTATATTAGTCGATGGGGTAGTTCTAACCAATTCGGGTTGAGCATGTGTTGTGAGTTACAAAGCCATGTTTCAATGAGTACTTTTTTTAGATGTGCCAGGTTGTCCGATATGCATATGAATGGGGAATCATCTGCGTATTGTATTTGGGAGACCTGTTGTGTGAATGGGTAGAGGGTGCTGGTAAGAATGTTACAGAGGAGGGCACCAGGAATAGCACCTTGTGGTACACCTGTGGTGACAGAGGTACGGAGAGAGGGTGGAGTGCCACTTTACTGACTGATAGCTTTTGAGGCAAACAACAGTTGCTGAGACAGACCTAGTCAGGACATCTGAAGTAAAAATTTGCTATGACAAACTGTGTCAAAGGCTTTAGAGAAGTCTAGAAAGAAGGAATATACTAGTTTGCCTTTTTTCTAGCTTTGACAGTATCTATAAAAGGTTAGAAAAGTGAAGTGTTAGTACAATGTGTGGGACAGAAGCTGTGTTGTTTAGGGGATAGGAGTTCTTCCTGCAGGAGATAGTTTAGCCATTGTTTCTGGATACATCTTCCAAGTATTTTGGAGAGGGGTACAAGACTGTTACATATGTGTAAAGTGAATTTACTTTTTCTATAAAGAACAAATAATACCATGCTTGCATTACTTGTATCAAAAAATGCTCAACTCAGGCTTTGTTCCTGGAATCTGGAAAGAGGCAATAGTAATCCCAAATCCCAATTTTAAAATGAGGCACTTCAATGTCTCTTGACAATTATTTCCTAATAAGTCTAACCTGCATCCTTGGCAAGTGCATTGGTCTAACTCGATATGAACTGTTGAAAAGTACTCTTAAAAAAAAGTCTCAACATATGTCAGTATGATTTTATAAAAAGAGAGTAGTATTGCTGGAACTGGATTCCTCCTCAGGTCTTGGTGAGTACCTTCACGTGGTGGACCCTATTTTCACAAAATCTCACCAAGACAACACTGGTATACAGACTGTATTTTACACTGCATATATCATGGACACAGGTAGGGTAAAAAAATAAAAAAGATAGCCGGGTGCACAAGTCCCAGGAAAAAAGTCCCCAATCCTGCTATGAACACTGGTGCCAGGATTGGAAATAAATGACAGTGTAGAATCCTCAAGACCTAGAAACAATCCTGCAATGGGGTTAGACCAGGCTCAGGGGGAGGACAGCCCCAACTGTAGATGGAAGTCCACAAAAGGACAGGCCAAAAAAAAGGCATAAAGATGATAAGAATGGACTATTGAAGATAAGGAAGAAATTATGTACTGTTACTGTTCTACAAGATGCACAGAATTTCCAGATAGAAGATCTTCAAAAAGCTTAAGAGAAAAATTAGAGTAAAGAAACATTATTGCATAAAAAAGTGTCAAAAGCTTCAAATGCAAAATTGTGCTCATTAATATAACAGATCTTCGAAAAACATTACACAGACCAATAAACTTTGGGCTGTTTGGAAAAAAAGGAACACAAGAAGTGTAAAAATACAAAGAACAAAACCTAGTGATTTTGACATGTACAAAAAAGAAACATGGACATGGGAAAGAAAAACAGACTTGATATGGTACAATATTTATGCAAAGGAAAAGGCCAAAATAATCAATACAAAAAATAGCTCCAAAGATATTTGAAGAGAAATACGGACAAAAGCACATAGATATGGAAAATTTCACAAAAAAAAAAAAAAAAAGGATCACAAAGGGAAATATAGAACATAAGATTAGTGAAATAGAAGCTGAAGTTATGGAATACTTGGAAAGTGAAGGATTTCATGCAGAAAGTCTAACACAGGTTATGCCACAGCATGATGGAACAATGCGTCCCCAAAGTAAGGAGAAACAGGAGGAGCATGAGACATCTGAAGAAATAAGGACAAGGGAAAGAAAAAGAGATTTAATATGGTAGAATATATATGCAAAGGAGAAAGCAAAACTAATTAATACAAAAAGCAGCACCAAATATATTTGAACAGAAATACAGGCCAAGACATCTGGATATGGAAAATTTCACAATAAAAAAAAAATTCAAGAAAAAAAAGGGGAAAGTAAAAAAAAGAGGATTAGTAATGGAGAAGTTAAAGAAATAGAAACTGAAGTTATGGATTACCTGTGAAGTGAAGGATTTAGTTTAGAAAATCTAACTCTGGTAACATCACAGCAAGATGGAACAAAGGAGAAACAGGTGGAACGGAAAGCATCTGGTCACTTGCCACATGATGATACTCTAGAGTCTTCTGTAGGAAACTAACACAAAAGTTCAGCTGGAGCTGCACAGCAAGGGAGGGAGTAGGAAACAGTGGCAACTCTGATGCAATCAACATTAAGGAGTGATAGGCCAGTGAGTTCCTATATGAAACAACAATGGATTATGCAAGATGCAGCTGAAGACAATGTGGCACAGGAGGAAGATGCTCTGGAACTTTATGAAAAATGCCTGCAGGAAATGAAGAGCAAAGAACGTGTCCTCAGTTTAGACGAAAATGATCTAAGGTAAGAGTTGCTTGAATTAATAGACATGGATAGACAAATTAAGATCAATGAAATAAATACACTACAGAAAGTCAATAAGACCCAAATCATCGGAAGTCTGATAAAACAGAAGAACACAGTAGTCAAGACTATCAACAGAAGGTGAAGTGATACAACAGAATTAAATAGGATACACTACTGTGCAGCCAAATTAATAACCAATAAAATACCACTACATCACATAGCAATAGCAGCATATCGTCTACTCAGAGGCAAACTCTGCTTAACATACAAGGCCATCTCTGCTTAACATACAAGGCCATGTCAAACCCAGAGCTGTTGGACATGCTACACTTAAAGAAATCCCAATCCCTCAGAGACACACGCTCCAGGGATCTAAACCTTGTCATCACAATGAACAAAACATGCTGGAGGGATAGGTTCCTGACTCAGAGACTCTCCAGACTCTGGAACAGACTGCCCATACATGTCAAGCAGAGCAGAGGAACCTTGATGATTGGATGGGAGATAGCAAATTCACCCCGGGGATCACGTAAGTCGCCCTGCTAGACAGGGGTCCAGGGAAGTAAATACTGTGGGAAGAAATAGCCAGGGAATTGTTATGGCTAGGCTTGTATAGGCCCTAGGGCCAATAGCCTAGTACCAACCTATGAACCTAAATGAAGGGAAGAAACCAAATGCTATCATGGAAGCATCGAATAGAAAAAACTGCAAAGCAATTAAGACAAGAAATGTCACTGTTAGAGAGGAAACAGATCAACAAAAATACTTACAAAGATAGATGTGATAAAAGCAGTGCACAGTGTCAAAACAGACCAGAATCTACCACACACTATAAACTAATGATATTAGCTCAGACAGAAAAACTTAGAAGATATGAAGATAAATGGAAAAGTACAAACTAAGCAATTCATTGATGACCCAAAAAGTTTTTAAGAGAATTGGGGAAACAAAGCCAAAGGAATAGAAACACCACAACAAGAATAAATAGATACATTTTGGAGATGGATCTATGAACACCCTTTAGAACATAACAAAGATGCTGAGTGGATAGAAAAAGTAAAAGAAATAGTAAGAAGTTCAAATGTTCAAATGTACAGGATATGAAATGGGACGAAGCAATAAGCCAAAGAAATTGACACAAAATTAAGGAAAACTCCTAACTGGAAAATCCCAAGCCTAGAGCAAGTACCTAAGTTCTTGATAAAAATATTAACATCTTTACAAAAAGATTTAGCCCAGAGTAAGAACTACTTATGTGCTTTATCCTGAACAGACACCAACCTGGTTAACAGAAAAAATTATATTCCTCCTTAAAAGTGAACCTGCAAGCTATCCTAAAATCTGTAGACCAATAACTTGTCTTAAGACAAAGTATAAACTATATACTGGAATTGATGCCAACGGAGTTTATAGTTATTTAGAAGAAAACTCAATCATGGCAATAGAACAAAAGGGTAACAAAAGAAAGTCATATGGAACAAAGGATCATTTACTGTTAAAGTCATAATGGAGAATTGTAAAAAGAGGAAAATCTATGGCATGGAGAGATTACAAAAAAAGCATTTGATAGCATCCAACATTCATGGATAAAGGAGCACTTACAATTGTATAAGACACGCCCTGCATTGATAAATCACATTACAGTGATCATGAAACAGTGGCAAACCACTCACTTTGCAATTAAGCCATGACAAAGGATAAATTATTATCCTTGGGATAAAAATTCAAAGGGAGATATTCCAGGGTGACTCTGTCACTACTGCTGTTTTGTTTTGCCCTTTACCCATTAAGTGGTCTACTTAACAGATTTGGTCATGGTTACAATTTGGGTCCCAGAAAACAACCAAATGTAAAGACTTATCTATGTTTTTGGATGACTTAAAACTGTATAGTTCATCAGATGAGGAGCTGAAAGCAAAACTGCAAGTGATTTAAACTTTTTCAGATGATATAAGAATGTAATTTGGTCTTGATAAATGTGCAAAAAGCAAGAAAGCGGTAGCACCAAGAAAATATCAGTCTGGGAAATGAATGTGATACAAACAAACTTGAGCAGGAGGGAATGTATAAATATTTGGGGATTGATTAAGGATTGACAATAAAACATGAACAAATGCAAACAAAACTCAGAAAGGAATATTTTAGAATAGTAAAATTAATACTAAAAAACAGTCCTAACATCTAGGTGCAAGCCCAAGCTATAAACCAATTTGTTCTTCCTGTTCTAAATTACAGTTTTTTGGTGACTGGCCCCAAAAGCTATTAGATGAGAAGAACAGGAAAACAAAAAAATACATCATGTTTATCAAAAAATTATAAAAATCAGTGTATACCAACACTGTAGATTCCTCATTCTGAATGAGGTATGGGCCTCCTCAAAACTGATTACATGTATAGATCTGCAAATGTAGGACTGCATACATATCTGCTGACTTCACCAGATCCACACATAGTGAAAGTTTGAAAACATGAGGAGAACAAGTCTAAGATGACTTCTCTGCTTAGCTTAGCAGAAACACAGCGGTGTCAAGCAGGAATGGAAATCAAACCAAAAGTAAACAAAAATCAGGTAGCAACTGAATGTGCCAAAAAAATATAAATAAATAAAGAATATAAGGAAAAGGATCAGATGAGAAGGGAAGAAATGTGTAAAAGACAAATATAGCTTCAAGTACAGAAAATTCCTGGAACAACTTCATGTCAATCAGGATCTGACACAGGGATGGTTAAAGAGAGGTGAATTTAAACCAAACGATGAAAGGTTAATATTGTTGGCCCAGAATAGTGGACTATGTACACAGTGGTTTACAAAGTCTACTGAACATGTGGGAGAAACAGAAAAATACAGGTTCTGTAAAACATAATTGGAAACAGTTGCACTGACAGAGTGCCTGTATACTGAAAGGCATAATAATGTGGCAAGACTGTTGCATTGGGGATTGTGCAAACATTACAATACTGAAGTAGCTGAAAAACACTGGAAACATGAGCCATAAACCATCGTGAAAAATGATGAAGGCTACATCACATGGGATCACCCATTACCAACAGTTCAAAAAAAGGTTGTGAGAAAACCAGATACAGTAGTACATGAAAAGAAGACAAAAGTAGCATTGATCATTGAAATTGTTACACCCAGTGATTACAGTGTCTTATGTACTGAGAGACACGTCACAAAATACTAGGATTTGCAGTTAGAAATGAGGGCAATGTGAAAGAAGGATACCCAGATACTGCTCCTACTACTGTTGGAACCAAGTCTTACTAAAAAAAATAAATAAATAAATACATAAATTACAGTTGTATTTAGATATACTACCAATCCATGTAATGCCATATAAATTACAGAAGGAGTAATTTCTGGGCACATTGCGGGTGCTGCAAAGAACACTTTTGGCTAACATCAAAGACTGAACAATACTAATTTCATGACCTTTATTCATACTTTGACTTAGGAATGGGGTCCATTCCTGTCATGATACTAGAAACCCAAAAGACTTGGAAAAATTAAAAACGGACGTCCTGAATAACCAATTTACCAACTAGTGTGGGAAGCCCTTGACAGTACTTTAGTGTAGATGCGGATTTGGCCAAGGTATTCAACACTGGCTCTCACAATGAAATAATGATGTCTATAAACAAGAAATAGATTAATAGTTACATCTAGAGATGGAGTGGGAACGAACTGGTTCCATGACAGAAAATGTAGAGTGAAAACAGGAGATACTTTCTTAATGCGATAAACATCTTACTACAAGTTCCACACTGATCTATTGTCAGTCTGGTCCTGTTTACTAATTTTATGAGTCAATTCCCAGTAAAGAAGTATATTTGGATTACAAAACTTGCAGACAACACAAAAGTAGGAACAACTGTCACCGACATAAGAGATCAGGAAAGATTACAACATTTCCTTAATGAACTTGTTGAGTGCATGGGAGAAACTGGAAAGAATTTTAATACAAGCAAGTCCAATGTCCAATACAAGCAATCCTGGTTAGCCATATGCCTTGAGTTGTATTACCTTGGCTATAGAAGAATATATAACAGATCTGGGAATTATTAAAGACAGAAAACTATTGTTTAAGAAGAATACAATGGTGACTATTAGGAAGTGCTATTAATCTCTTAAAGATAATGTGTGCACTATTTCAGGTAGGGGCAAACAAGCCTTACTTCCATTAGACAAAGCTGCAGTAAGATTGGTCATAGACTACTGTACAGCCGTCTGCTCATGTAACACCCACAGATACAAAGGCTAGAAAGACTTCAGAAATTTTTTACAGGGCACATCATGCTGGATAGACTCTCCATCTACACTAAAAGCTACAGGCTGTTCAGGGGTGATCTAACTAACATACAAAAGCAAAAACAATAAAGAAAGAGCTGCTGTACTAGGAATAGAAAACAGGCAACATACAATAAGGACAAAGAAAAACAGCAGTTTTAGAGAAAATTTCTCATTTGTGTCTTCATTAAAAAAAAAAAAAAAAAAACTCTTTTCAGTTTTGGGCAAGTCTACTATGAAATGCAATCTCCCCCACCAAAAAAAAAGGGAGGTATGAAGCACTAGAATCATTAAAGGATAGTTTGGATACCTGGGTAGGTCAAAGAGTGTACAACCCTAATCTGACAGGTAGTAAACTCATAGGCCTTAGCAAGGCTCAGAGTTTGTAAATATACACACTGAAAAGTACAGTTGTGTAAAATCTTACTATAACAGTAGACGTCTTTCTCTTCACTGTTGCAGTACTCTTTACCAAAAGGGTTCACTGCCAAGGGCAGCCCAACGTCCAGCCAGTATACCAAAACCTTAGGATTTTATAGATGTTGTACAACATGCGTATGCTCCCTGCTCAAGTTATAGGGCATAAAGGTGACATACAGACGTACATACCTCAGAACTGAGTAGCCCCACAAGTGACAACCATCCTAGGAAGCAGGGGGAACATATGCATCCAGAAAGAAAAGGAAAAGAGTTGTGCATATGGGGGAGGAGGGAGGCAGTAAATACTGCACCAATGAAGAAAGGGACATCTACTGTTACGGTAACATTTTACACAATTGTACTGTGCCCTTCCATGTCACTGTTGGGAGTATTCTTTACCAAAGGGAGAGCACAAAAGCTCAAGAGGAAACTTGGGAGGAGGAAGGCCCAGAAGAGACGTCAAGAAAACCATGCACAATAGCTCTGGCAAAGCCAGCCCTTACTCTGGAAAGATGTCACTTGTAAAGTTTAGTAAAGGTATGGAAAGAGGAAAGAGGTCCAAGTAGCAGCCTCAAGGATGGAATTGGTATCCAATCCTTAAAAAAAAAAAAAAAAAAAAAAAACCCACCAGAGGAAGCCACAGCCCTAGTAGAATGAGCCTTTATAGAGGCAGAAAGTTTTTTTCCCATGTAACGTGCAACAAAAAGAAATGGCCTTAAAGATCCAGGAAAAAATGGCTTGCTTAGAAAACAGCCAAACCTAGAGACCTGGGATGAAAAGAAACAAAAAGTTGCTCAGACTTGCAAATGGCCTTAGTCTTATCAAAATAATATCTGAGCTGCCTATGCAAATCCAATGTGTGACGAACCTTCTCATTAGCAGACTGCGAAGAAAGAAAACTAGGAGGCCAAATTAATAGACTAAGAGACAATTCATTAACCACCTTGGGCATAAAAGAAGAACTAGTATAAAGAGAGACCCTGTCCCTACGAAAAATCGAAAAAAGGAGGAACAGCCAAAACAGCCTGGAGTTCAGACACTCTCTTAGCTGATGTAAGGGCCAGAAGAACAGTCTTCCATGTAAAATGCTGTAAGAAAGCTGAAGCTGCAGGAGCCTGAGTCAATTTTTCATGAACAAAATTAAGGTCACCGGAAGGTGGAAGAGTCTTCCTGGGAGGTCCGATATGAAGGACACCCTTTAGGAAATTGCTTGACTTCACACCTAGTGGCCAGAGGAGTTAATGGCAGACAAGAAGAAATAGCTGATAGGTGTGCTTTAACTGAAGAATATGCCAGTCCAGCATGGAGCAATTCACACAAATAACAGTGAACCAGAGGGATCTCCACAGAAATGGATCATAGTTATGAGCAAAGCACCAAATCAAAAACATCTTCCATTTGGACATCTAGGATTTCCTGGTATTGGGTTTCCTGGCATCCTGCAGAACCCCAGAAGAAGGTGCCAAAAAGGGATCAAAACCCTAAAATCCACAATGTCAGCTGAAGAGTGGACAAGTGAGGATGGATAAGAGACCCCTTGTTTTGTGTGAGTAGGTCACTCTGTGAGATAACTTGGAGTGACTGCCCTTGGCTAGGTGCAGAAGAAGGGGAAACCAATGCTGTCAAGGCAAAAAAGGGAGTCACCAACAAGATTCTGGGGGAGTCTTGTCAAAAAAAGAGGACGTTGTCTATTCAAAGTGAGGCAAAAAGATCTACCTAAGGAGTAGCCCACTGATGGACAATGCCCAAAAACACATCTCTGTAAAGCATTCATTCATGAGCCCGTGTTACAGACCTGCTCAGAGTGTCTGCCACTATACTCTGCTCTGAAGGAATATATACAGCCTGAAAAGTCACTTGATGCTGGACAGCTAACTCTCAAACCTGAAGTAGTAGTCTGCAAAGAAGGTAGGACAATTGCCCCCTTTGCTTGTTGATGTACCACATCACTGTGGTATCGTCTGTAAAGATTTTGACAGGCCCTAGAAGAAAGAGAACGAAAGGTCTGAAGGGCAGAATGAAGAGGTTTCATCTGCTTGATACTGATGTGGCCTGAGGCATCTGAAAAACGTTCCTGAGAGGGGACTTGCGGCTGAAGTCCCGGGTTAACAGACAGCTGATAAATCTACCCCTGAAGCTCAAGCTTGAGGCATGGAAGAAGAGGGACTAGAAAATCTAGAGAATGACACTGTAGCTTTCTCATATGGGGCCTGGCTAGAGGCATCACAGGAATGGTGGAAGCTATGAATCCTAGAGCCCTGAGAAACTCCCTGGCCATAAGTAAAACCCAATGAAGAAGGGACTGAAAAAAGGCAATGAGAGAGAGAGAGAGAGAGAGAGAGAAGGGACTGAAAAAAGGCAATGAGAGAGAGAGAGAGAGAGAGAGAGAGAAAAAGAGAGAAGAGAGAGAAGGGAGAGAGAGAAGGGAGAGAGAGAGAGAGAGAGAGAGAGGACCGAAAAAAGGAGAGACAGAGAGAGAGAGAGACATGAGAGAGAGCCGAGAGAGAGAGAGAGAGAGAGAGAGAAGGGACTGAAAAAAGGCAATGAGAGAGAGAGAGAGAGAGAGAGAGAGAGAGAGAGAGAGAGAGAAAGGCAATGAAAAAGGCAATGAGAGAGAGAAAGAGAGAGAGAGAGGAGAGAGAGAAGAGGAGAGAGAGGGAGAGAGAGAGAGAATGAGAGGGAGATAGAGAGGGAGAGAAGAGAGAGAGAGAGAGAGAGAGACAGAGAGGAAAGAGAGAGAAGAGAGACACAGAGACAGAGACAGAGAGAGAGAGAGAGAGAGAGAGACCCTTGGGAGAAGGCAGGGAAGCCAGCATAGGGATGGTCTGGAGCCTGAAACTGAGAAACACAAGATTCTGAGAAGAAATCAAGACTCATTTCTTGAAGCTCATTGTAAACCCCAGGCTTTGCAAGAGAAACAGTGTAGTGGAGGTGTTGAAGCAAGGTCTCAGGGGAGCAAGCCGAATAAGTAGGTTGTCCAGATAAAGAAAGATTTGAACCCCTCTCTCATCCTGCAAAAAGCAATCACAAGATTGAGGCATTTGGTGAAAGCTCTTCGGGCAGTAGAAAGGCCAGAGGGCAAAGCAGAGAACTGAAAGTTCAATGAAGGAACAGAGAAACTCAAAAACATCCTGAAAAGGGGATGAATAGGGATGTGAAGATGACCATCCTTGAGAAGCATAGAGAGCATGAAAGTCTGGGGAAGAAGAGGAAAGATGGTCTGACGGGATAACCTCTAGTAGGAAGGGATCTTCAAAAAGGTGATGAGCTGAGAGAGGTCCAGAATGACTGTTTAGGTGCCTTCCTTCCTGGGAACCAGAAACATTCTGGAATAAAACCCCTTCCCCGCCTGGGAAGGCAAAACTGCTTTCATGGTGTCCTGAGACAGTAGGCCCTGAAGTAGTTCTGGAAAGAAAGGAAGCGGTTCCTGAGGAGGTTGAGGGATGCCCAGAAAAGGAGGGAGGGTTTTCCACACCATGAAGTATCCCTGATGGATGATGGACAGAACCCAAGAGTCTTCATTGACCCTTAACCAATTGGGAAAGGACAGAGAAAGATCAAGAGAAAAATGAACCTGACTGAGAAAAGGAGGAAGCAGACAGACAGAGCCTGGTTTGTCTTTAAAAGGATGTTTCTGAGAAGTTTCTGAGAAGTGGGAGTCTGAGTAGACTTAGCAGGAGGAATCCGCCTAAAACCCTTTTTACCTTTGGGGGGAGGATGGGGTTGTCTGTGAAAAAAAAGTAGACTTCAAGGGATAATTCCTTTGGAACTTGGGAATAGGGAGAGAAAAAAATATGCTTCAATTCCTGCGAGGCCTTCCCCTTATCTTGCATATTCTTAAAAAGCTCAGCAGCTGCAGAACCAAATAGGTTCTTATTATCAAGAGGAGCATCCAGCACCTCCAGGAGTTTCTACAGTTACCTCCTACTGCACCTCTAGGCGCCATTTTGGAATGTATCTTCTAATTACATTAAAAGGAACAGCCCCACTAACTCCAATCTTGAGTTGATAATGACCGCTACTGTTGTGTGAGCAACGTTTCAGTACTTTGGAAGTAATTTACTGGCTCCAAACAAAGTCTTACGAGTACTTGTCCTAGATTCAAAACTTATGGAAGAGAATACCTTAGCTGCATTTGGCCTCCATTGTGTGGTTTCCATTCTAAAGGAGTTTCTGCTTTGCAAATATCGGACGATGTGAATACCAGCCAATTTATTCCAGTTGGAGGCTCTACTTGGGAATTTAAAGGGTGGATGTTATTTTTTTGAAGTCTTGAATCAACAGGGCATTTCATTATATTTTGTAAGTGTGCCGAATCTGTTTTTGTTCTTTTGGCATCATGCACAATTTGTCCAGCATTTCTTTGTGATGCCGTCGTCTGGAGAGTTTCTATCTGTTTAGTACTCTTTCTACGCCAAACGGTTATCACAAAATCCTCCTTTTGGATTAATATTACTATCATTATTCAGGTGGAATTCTAGGTACTGGAACTCTTTTTGGTCGTGGTGTTTGCAGTGGAAGTTTCCCATTTCCTATATAAATGGTACTTTCATCATTATATAATTTCTTCTGACTGTTTGGCTGATTGTGTTACTATGTGGGTGGAAATGTCAGGTGCCGCTCTATACTTTTCATATGATCATTGTTTGTGTGACATTTCAGCTATTTAGGGGATTGTTATACTTATTTTGTTGCTGGTCTGCAGTGGAAGTTGCCAGCAGGTTTATACAGTCATCTTTACAAGACCCTTCTCAATCGCAGAGCTGCACTTAATATTACCGCAAGCGAATGAAGGTGTTTTATGGTTGTTTCATTATCGTTTAAGCT